>NC_050581.1:88301193-88601193 GCF_011100635.1 Trichosurus vulpecula | reverse complement strand
CGTTTCTCCATCTATAAAATGTGGATGATAACATTTAAGATATCTGCCCAACCGGTCTATTGTGGGAATCAAATTTAATACATATACAAATATGCATATGTGTATTTATATATGTGTGTATATACATATATAAAGATATATATATATATATATATATATATATATATATATATATATATATATATATACACATACACATATATATATAAACTTCAAAGATGTAGAGGTGTTCATTGTTAATATCATTATCTTTTCCCAAAGCCTTGATAACCCTTCAACATGATTGTAAAATTTCCATGCTTCCTTTCAAAATTAGAAAATGTTTATAAGTGCAAGTCATTTAGAGGTGGAATATATTTAGAGGTGCTAATCAACAAAGGAACATGAACCAGAGCCCCAAACATAAAAAAAATTTGCCTCTTCCCCTCAATCACAAATCTAGTCATGCTTAAAGCAAACCCAGGTGAAATCGGTAAGATAGATTGAACTGAAATTTCTTCACGGGATAACTTTCTTATATGTTTAAAAGGAATGGCAAGTTGTACATGATAGATTTGCAGTTTCATGCACAATCATCTGTTTCATTATACTGTGTTATGGAAATACTTGTTTTATTCCATAAATAAAATTTTAAGAAATAATAATAAAAGAGAAAAAAATTCCCTCACATTTCAAAAAGAGATTCCCAGGATTTTGTATCTTTCATAGATGCTGCAGTACTCTCTGATTTTATTCCTGCTATTTCTAATCTGAACTTCCTTATTTAGAAAGCACGTTGACTTTCAAGGCTAGAGTATTACTAAACAGGTAACCTTTAAATGGAGTCATGTGATTTCTCTTCCATACTGTAAAGATTTACTCATATGGTTCCTGTAGCCATTAGTAGGAACAGTAGTCAGAAACTAAATCCCCAGGATGTCCAAGACAGAACAAATATTACCGTATATTACCTAGCCTCCTTTCTTACGCTTCCAAGCCCTTCTGTAAATTTAATGTTGTGATCAAGGGAACCAGAGCATTTGTTACTCCTGAAACAATGAAGGGGAAATTGGCTCCTGCAGAAACTCACCATCAGTTAGTATTAGACCAAATGGTTAGTTCCCCACTTTTCGGTTTTGTTACCTAGCTGATGGAGCCTCCCTAATCACTCAAGGCAGCTACTGAAGCATGCATCACATCTGGTTCCTGTGGAAATTGTCAACTTTGCTGATCCATTGCCATCTCTCTCCAAGCTACCCTCCTTGCACTGAGGCCAAAGGAAAAACATTTATCAGCATTGCATCTTGCCTACATCCTGGGAAGGTTAAACATACCTGGGCCTCAGAATTAGAATGACCCTCACAAATGAAGTTTCATTCATTTGCACAGATTTTGAAAGGTTTCCCTTCCCCCCAATCCCCAAACAGTGGTAGTGAGAAGGCGACAAATATATTTCTTATTCCTTCCTATGCGAAGTCAGATAGATTTCCTGAGAAATAGTCAGTCCTATTACTACATCTTAAAGTTTGAAGGCAGTAGCTTTAGAGAGGAACAGAGACAGAGACAGAGAGAGACACAGAGAGAGACAGAGGGAAGGAAAATCTCCAGAAGGAAACAGTAGAGACCTTTTTCCTTATCTTTTAAAGTGACCTATATTTCAAATGTCAGAGCAATCATGCTTAATCATTTTGGAAAAGAAAGAATCTTTTTACCTCTAGCCTTCATTCTGCCTTTGTTTGTTTGTTCATTCATTTGTTTGTTTGTCTGTTTTCTTCCACATTATTTATCCAATGAGCACTGGGTGATTCATGAGGTCAGCCCTGCAGAAGTCCATTTTCAGGACAGAGCATTTAGTTGCTAATGCTCTCTTTTCTCTCCTTGAAAGATGCCTTACTTCCTGCTTAAAGGCACAGTGACATAACATATGCTCTTTACTCTGTCATGGCTGGAAACAGGATGCCTTCAAGACGTGTGGGGTATCCTGGAGGCATGAAGGTTAACAGCAGCTACTCAGTTTGTGTCAGATCCTTAAACGTCATCATTTGCAGTTTGACAATACCAGAAAATGAGCGAGCCCGGCTTATTTGGGATTACAGTGATATGAGTGAAATCTTTGGTCTGGAGTGTGTGTTCTTCTGGTTATAAATATGTGAGAGGCCTGGCCTCTGTACTTAGATTTTGACACTTTTTAGCAGTGTGCATGCTTAAAGAAATATGGATGTGTGTTTTGCTTCTCTATGGTTCCAGCCAAATGGTCTACTGATTTCAGTGAGAAAGGGAAAGTCACGAAGCTGAATGAAAACCTCCATGTTTAATGGGAACTTAAAATGTGTAACTGGAAGTGATAGTGGTTAATGAGATTGCATCCTTACATATGTGAGCCAAGTGTGCATGTCATTGGTTGTTTGAGCAAAAGCCCAGCTCATCAGGAATTGTGATTAGAAACTTCTGATTAAATATGTTCCTAACTGTCTTCCTTTCTCCTCCCACCCCTTGTCCTTTACAAAATAATTAACCCTTTCTGACTGCTGCTATGACATGGAATCATCTTGGACCTTTCTTTCTTCTGGCACGTGATCCCTGTAAAGGACGGTCAGTCCCGAACAGTAAGGCAATTCCAGTTCACTGACTGGCCAGAGCAAGGAGTGCCAAAATCTGGAGAGGGGTTCATTGACTTCATTGGCCAAGTACATAAAACAAAGGAGCAGTTTGGACAAGATGGACCTATCTCAGTCCATTGCAGGTAAGTTGTGAATCAGTGGTAAATTAATTTTCTTTTTTTATGATCAAAGGCATGGTTACCTTTGAAAATAAGAGTCTGGGGGCAGCTAGAAGGCACAGTGAGTAAGAGCACTGACCCTGGAGTCAAGAGAACCTGAGTTCAAATCCGAACTCAGACACTTGACATACTTATTAGCTGTGTGACCTTGGGAAAGTCACTTAACCCCAATTGCCCTGCCTTGCCCCCTCCAAAAAAACAAAAAAAGAAGAAAATAAGAGTCTGTGTCTAATACATGTGAATATTATGCAGGTTGTTACAGTGAATTTACAATTAAGATCTTGAAAATGTATTATGTATTATGAAAGTAAAGGCAGTGTACCTATTCCTCTATCTTCTGGTGAAATTGGAAGATTCCTGAAAATGATTTGTTTTCTCTGAGAATAATATGCATAGAATAGGAAGTGGGGCTAGATTTTTCCTTGAAAGCTCCACTGGTTTATATTTTGAGAATTTTTTTTAAATTCACAGTCACACATTCCTTCACTCTAACAAATATCTTTCAGGAGTACTCATAAAAAGCAAGCACTCCACAATTGTCACTGCTTGCCCATTGTACAGTTTGAACACTATACCAGTTACATTGACTGTCAAATTGAAAACTGTTACAGTATCAGAAAATGGAGCCTCTCCTAATTAGTTATTTCTAATAGTTTCCGCAGCATTTTCTAGTTTGAGTTATCTGAATTAATGAAAAAAAGGGAAGGAAGCTCTTTGAAAAGGATATTCATGGTACTTTTTTTTTTTAGATTTGCACACTAAAACATCATATTAAAGGAATATCTCATTTTATTCAATTTATATCATACCTTGAGGTTCCATTAACATGGAATCTTTATTTTTAATCTTTAACTTTTTTTTCCTCAGATTCAATCAGTGTTTTACATATGAATATTGTTCCGTAAAGGTATCGTTCTTAGCAGAATAAACACAATATATCATAAGGACAAACCTGCTTTATTGGAGTGTTTTGCTTCCTAGTCCAGTTATTCAGAAATCTTTTGTTTATCTCTACACAATCAAAGGGATAAGAAGGGCTAGGTAACTTTACACTGAATTTAATCAAAACTGACAGAAAAACTGACCAGATCCCTTTTTTTAAATTTGTCTGGATAATTGCCTCAACATTCTATTGTCATTTTAACCCTTGCCTCTGGTATCTAATCTGCCTTTGACATCACCAAATTTGATGCTTTGTGGTATCATTATTGAAAAGCTCTGATTTGACCAATACTTGGTTCTTAAAGATGTTCAGTAGCTTCAGACTAATGCCTTATTTCTTAGGCACTGTAATTATCATTTATGCTACTGCACTGTAATGTGGTTATGTCTTAAGGACGCAGGCTATGTCTTAGTGACACAGTAATTCTAGGACCATTCACTCCAATAAGTATTTGTTTTTAAAAATTTATTAATCTTTTATTGCTATTGACATCATTTGTTTTTTTTTTATTTAACCTTTATTTCTAAATACATTCTTCCCTCATCTTGTACCCAGCATATGTACCCAGCAGTCTTGCAATTAAGATTTTAAAAGAGGAAGAGAAAAAGTCAATTCTACAAAACTTAAACAACACATTAACCACATCTGACAGTATAATTGGTGTCCTACATCCATAGTCCCCCAGCTCTATGAGGAAGGAGGGACTCCTTGACTCCCTTCTAGGGTCAACCTTGGCCATTCTAATTAGGCAATTTTCCATTCTGCTTTTTTTGTTGTTCTTTCCTATAACGTTGTACATATTGTTCTCTTTGTATTGCTCATTTCATCCTGCATCAGTTCATATAGCTTCTCACTTACTTTTCTGAATCCCTTGTTTCTTATAGTTCACTCAATGTTCCATTACATTCATGTAGCATACTTTGTTTAGCCATTCCCTAATGCTTTCTCTCAACTAACACCCATTAAGTACTAATTACTGTATTTCTGTGGAACTGCACTGGGGACTAAGGATACAAAAAAAAAAAAAACAATTCTAGCCTTCAAGGAACTTTATATTACCAGAAACTACCACTAAGTTTTTATTATTTATATGTAAATTTAACACACAAATTAACTAGTTAATTAACTAGGTCACTCAGTGCTTAGGAGGAAAGTCTAAAATACTGCAGTTATGTCTGTGCAGCCAAAACTAAGATGAGGGTAGCTCCACTTTAGTACCATCCTCTTGACCCATCTGGATTATTCAGGAAATGATCAATTAACCTTTCTCAACAGAAAAGCCTCATCTGCCGGTCAGCAGAGCAGGCTACTTTTGAAAGAATGCCAGAAAGATTAGAAGCATCACTTAACATTTCTGTTTTGACTCTTTAGAAAGATCTTGCACAAAGAGACGCCACACTATTTGTATATGCTCATCAGCTACAACCCAAAGTAAATGAATCCATCCGTTTTCTACAGACTGTACCCAAGCGTTACACATGCTGCTTAATTAGTATCTGAAAATGTAGAGATTTTTCATATTATTCACTGTTTTCCTCATTACCTAAGCCTCCAGATGCTTCCTTGCTTCTTAAGGGTACAGCTATGAATTAATTTCCTTCTCTTGCTTCTGGAAAGATTCTGAAGAGTTATCTTAAAGTAATAAGGAAAAAAAGGAGGAGTGGGTAAAGTAGAAAATACCAAAAAAAATGTTGCACATACAACAAAGAGAATTCTGGTATTTTAACTCCTGTGAAATGCCCTTTCCCTCCTCAAAATCAGCAGTGAATTTTGTTTACTCTGTGTCCTTGGCTATTTTTTCATATGCAGGTGTGATGGGTACGTGTATTATGTAGATGTGTGTGTGTGTGTGTCCTGACTCATATAAAAGTAGATTCCCCCAAGAAATTAAGTACTAGCAAAGATATCCTAAAGGTAGTCATCACCCTTATGCCCTTATTAACTCACTTGACCCACCAACAGTTCTAGTTTTAAAACATGGAATAATCAAGTGTAATTTCAGGGCCCACAGATACAGCCTATAAGAATGACATATTGAAGCCTCCATTTTTTGTATACTGTCTGCCAACCAATTGTATTGTAGTTTTTTTAAAAAATTGCTGAGTTATTTCAGAATGACCCAATGTGACTCTCAGAGGGTTGCAGTATTTTAGAGCTTTTAATCACTGTTACCGCATATAAAAGGCAGTATGGGATATCGGATGGCCTGTGAGGCATAGAGTCAGTAAGATATTGATTCAGATCCAGGGTTTGACACTTATTAGATATGTGACTCTGGGCAAGTTACTTTACCTCTATATGCCTCATGTAACTAAAAAGACTTCTCTCTTAAATCATAGACTGATTGAGATATGTGTTTTTGGAAATTTTTCTTAAAGAGTTTCCTATGCTGATGAAATCATATGTCTTTTATTCTTACATGGAACATCATTTTGCATTTGCCCAAGAACAGTCCCTATTGGTTTATTTTTGTGAGACCTTATTAAATTTCATGCAAAGTTTTCATACTTTTCAGGCCTTTCTGTGAAGACTTCCTTCTCTGGTTTGTGCAAACTATTGTGATAAGTGTTATATATACCTCTAAAGTAAGTGACAACATCTAAGAGTTTCCCATTGATTAACCTTGTACTCTATTCTTGTTATAGTGCGGGTGTTGGAAGAACAGGTGTCTTTATAACACTGAGCATTGTATTGGAAAGAATGAGATATGAAGGTGTTGTAGATATCTTCCAGACTGTCAAAATGCTAAGGACACAACGGCCAGCCATGGTACAGACAGAGGTGAGTAAAGACTGTCTGCATTTGGGGAAGACAGGTGGTATCAAATCTCACAAGAAACAAACTCCAATCTTCCCTTTAAGAAAGCCAATGACACATAGGAGACATTTGCAACAGACACCCACCCAAGGGAGTTCTGGTAGATCTGTGTCATTTTGCATTCTCAGTGGCATATCTGACACATTTTTAAAATAATAAAACATGATTTTTTTTATCTCAACCTCATTGAAAAAGATGAGAGGACTGAGATAATAAAATAAAACTTAAAAGTGGCTTACTTCTGGATAGAGTCTGTGAAATGACTAAGATACGAGAATAGAACCAAAAGTCCCCACCATAGTTGACATCTGCATGAATGAACAGAATCAACAGTAGGTCGACGGAAAAGCTTCAGAGCAGAGGATGAATCATGTGAACTTGTTTGTGAAAGCAGTGATATTTATTTCATGACAATTCAAGACCAGGTCACTGCCACAAGCAATTACAGAAGGGTTGTCCTGAGGGGGAGAAAAAATGAACATGAAAGGTAATTGTAGAAACTGCAACATGCCACTGAAGGCTGTAATAAAAATGTAGCACCTGTCAAATACCTAGCAAGATATGATCTAGTAGCTAAAGTTATACATCGGAAGTTCACAATCTCTTGTGCACTGATAGATGAGAGGTCCCCATTGTATAAATTCACACCTGAAAATATCCAGGAGAGTTCCACTGCTGAACTGCACTGAAAATAGGCCATTATCAGAGACAGAATTATTTCTCACAATCACGAGAACAGTGTTTTTAATAGACATGGTCATACCAGATGGTCATAATCTCCAAGCTAAATGGAATAAAAAGCTTTCAAACTATAAAGATCTAAAAGAAGAGACCACCATCATATGGGAATAGGATGAGGTACTGCTGATAGCAACCCTCTTTTTCTGTCTCCCAGTCTTGTTATATCAGCTAAACTTTCAGGAAGTCTACAGAGGGTCAGCTTTCCATATCCTAATATTTTAACTCAGCTAAAAACAAAATAAAAAATTACTTTAGCCACCTTCTGCAATAATCTGTAGAACAATAATTTTAAGTGACTAATAGGAGCAAGATGTTATAAAAATTTATCCAGATATCATCAAATTCTCAAAAGACCATTTCTTTCTGAACCGTGGTGGAAAAAAAATAAAGGTTGAAATGAAGAAGATGATGATGATGATGGGGATGATGATAAGAAAAGAAACTGACATTTTATAGCATTTCAAACTTTGCAAAGCATTTTGGTTACTTTGTCTCATTTAAGCATCAACCCTGTGAAGGAGGGTTTTTTTCCTCCATTTTCCATCTTTAATACCTTTATGGTCATGTTTTGTACTAGGTAAACCCCCTCATTTTCCAGTCTATTGGTATATATGCAGATGATTTGGTGACTCATAGAATGGCATTAAATGGTGTTTTAATCAACCAGACCTACTGGCCCTACTATCTCAAAAGATGATGTGAGGAATAATGCTCAGAAGGAAACTGTTTATAAGGAAATGTCTCATTGTAATTGTCTGAAGAATATCCGCCAGATAGTCTCTCATACAGTCTGCAATAGTAGTGCCAGAATTTGGGATCAGAAATGAAAAAATTATTAAAGCAGCCTAAGGAATTTAAGGAAGAAAAAAGAAATTAGAACTCTCAAAAGTCCACTTAACCAAGTAACTAACTCACTGTGACAAAATTGAAAAGTGAATTCCATTTATTTTGCATGACCATTTTTACTGTACAAAATAAAAGCACATTTAAACAAATGAAAGATACTCACTTTCAGCCCCAGTGGTTCCTGGAAATATGTTTTAAGTTTATCAGAAAAATCTTGCTTTTATTATTTCATTTATTTATTTTTCTATTGCCACGCCTGCAGCAGGAGCCTTTGTCTTCTATTCTTTGTCCCCTCTCTGCTATAATGCGTTGGCCCTCTTTGAAATAACAGTTTTCTTCCTCATCAAAATCAGGATTATTTCATGCTCTGTGTTATTTTCATTCAGGTCTTTATGATACAGACCTCTAGCAATCAAGTTGCATTATGTGAAATGAAGCAGATTGTTTGTGTCGGGGCAGCCGATCGCCTGAAGCCTTTTCATGGCGATCTAGATTGAATAAAATGAAATGCCTTTCCATGAGGGCATGGAAGGTCCAGGCCATAGTACAAATGATTGCCATGGCCTGCTATCCATGCTCCCTGGATTCCAACAGCCTCATTCATTTATTTATGTTCATCAAAAAGGAGACTGGAGATTTCGCTTACAGGCATCATGGTACCACTCTCCCAATAAGAACTTTATTTTATGATTTAAAGTCTGTTTGAAGTAATGCAGAAGACAAACGAATCTGGTTTTTTTCTCTCAACTTGAGCTTATAGAATCTCAGAGGTAATAGCAAGCCAGATTTAGAGCTAGAAGGAACTTGAAAGGCTATCTAGTCCATTGTATACCTGAGGAACTGAGGCCTAGAAAGGTGAGAGGATTTACCCAAGGACATACAGGTAGTAAATAACAAAATTGGTGGTTCAAACCCAGATCTCTGATCCCATATCTAGTCCTCTTTCCACTGTTCCACACTGCCTAATACAATGCATGCGTGAACAGGAAATCCCTTCTACAGCATCACTGGCAACTGGACACCAGACCTCTGTTTGAAGAGCTCCAGGGAGGGGAAAACCACTGCCTCCTAAGACAGTCCATTCCAAGTTTGGGTGCTATAATCGTTTTTCCTTTTATTGACCTTAAATCTGTCTCTCTGCATCTTGTACCCACACATTGTCCCTACTTTTACCTTGTACAGAACCAAAGAGAATTAGGATCATGGAGTCATAGATTGGCAGCTGGAAGGAATCTCATAGGTCATTCTTGACTCCTCACTGTCTCTTGCCCCACCCCACCCCCCATTTCCAATCCGTTGCCAAGACCTGTGAGTTTCACCTTTGAAGCATCTCTCAAATATGCCCCCTTCTCTCCTCTGAGATTGCCAGTACTCTGGTGCAGACACTCATCTTTTCACACCTGGATTATTGCAGTAATTGCTGGTGGGTCTGCTTGCCTCAAGTCTTTCACCACTCCAGTCCATCCTCAGTTCAGCCACTAAACTGATTTTTCTAAAGCACAGGTCTGACTATTCCACGTCTCTGCTCAGTAATTTCAAGTAGCTCCCAGTTGCCTCCAGAGTCAAGTATAAAAACCTCTGCTTGGTGTTCAGAGGTCTTCATAACTTACCCACCCACACACCTTTTCAGTCTTCTGACATCTTATTCCCTGACACATATTTTTGATCCAGTGATACTGGCCTCCTTGCTGTTCCTCGAACAAGACATTTCCATCTCTCGGTTCTGAACATTTTGTCAAGCTGTCTGTCCCCCATGCCTGAAATGCTCTCCCTCCTCATCTTCACCTACTAGTTTCCCTGGCTTCCTCCAAGTACCTACCAAAATCCCACCTTCTAAAAGGAGCTTCTCCTAGTCCCTCTTGATTCTAGTGCTTTCTCTCTCTTAATTCCTAGTTTTCTTGTGTATAGTTTTCTACATATTTGTTTGCTAGTTGTCTCCCCCATTACACTGTGAGCTCCTTGAGGGCAGAGGCTATCTTCTCCCTCTTTTTGTATCCCTAGTGCTTAGCACAATGCTTGGCACATAGTAGGTGCTTCTGTGTATTAATTACGGTCCATGCATTGAGGAAATTGAGGCCTAGAAAGATTAAGATTCTTACCCAAGGTCACACGGGTAGTGAGAATCAGAGGTAGGATTTACATGCAGCTGCTTTGTCTCCAAAGACAGTTTTCTTTCCACTTTTATGCCATAGCTAGCCTTTTAAATACAGCTTTCATGCCCTTACAAGGTCTTCTATTCTCCAGCTAAACATTTTGCATTTCTTCTGCTCATCTTCATACAACAAGATCTCCTGTCTCATCATCTCATAAACTGAATTAACATAGGTAAAGCATTTCGCAAACACGAAAGCTATATTATAATTTTTTTTCATTCTTATGTTATGGTTATTATCTCTGTCTCACCTTTTTTGGTGGAGTTCAGACAGAAATGGTCATCAGAGACATCACTATCCTGCTACTGTTTTACATTTAATATTCTGTAGACTCTTGCATGTGTAGCTAACATTACTTTTGTGATTAAATAGAAGAAATATTGGAATGTATACCAATCTGCGCGAGGCTCATGGAAAGCATCTTGGGGACCACTTCCATAGCAGAGAGGATGATACATGTTTCACCCAATTCCCACATGATTTTGAGTTCTTCTACTAGAATTGAAGGCTTTTCCTTATTGTGTATTTAGCTTGGAGAGAACTTTAGCATTTTGTCTGGAAAATCTATTAAACCTGTTGTTTTTAAGATTTTGGGAAACAGTGTTATATTCCAGTAACAAAGATGCTGATGCTGATGAGATTTGTCTAGACCCTGGGTTTCCTTAGTATGGGGCAATTCCCAGTATGGAATCCTCTTCTACCTATGCAAATCAATAACTCACTGTACCTTAGAGTTCTTTGAGGGCACTAAAAAGGCAAGATCACTTGCCTTTGTCTGCCCAATCAGTAAAAATCAGTGGTAGAACTTGAATCCTGCTCTGTCGTGGGCCCCAAGGCTTTCTTCTCGTCCACTATGGCTCCCTACTCCTCAAAGTTCTATGTAAACCTGCACTGTTATGGTTACCCCTATTTTACAGATGAGGAAACTGAGACTTGAAGTGGTAAAGCCACATGTCCAGGATCACTTGGTCACTTGAACTGACTGCTTCATTCAGGCAATAGAAGCTGACTTTATTTACTTACTCCATTGATTGTTTGCATTGATTGAATTGATTGGTTGTTTTGACTTCATAAGGACCCGTGCTGCATCCTTTCTCTTCTCCATTAAAAAGCTTGGTTTTTGATAAAAGAACAGAGTCTAATGCCTTCTTTACATTCTCATTCTCCTCACCTTCTTCTCTTTCAGGATCAGTATCAATTCTGCTACCGTGCCGCACTAGAATACCTGGGCAGCTTTGATCACTATGCAACGTAAAATCCCCTGCCCCTACCTGGATCTTTACTGCAGGCCTTTTAAGATCTGGAGAGCCTCTTCTGAGCCATACACCGTGCTGGAGAAGGACTTTGTAACTTCTAGCTAAAGACCAATCAGTGGGAATACTAAAAACAAAACAAACAAAAACAAAGAAAAAAAAACAAATAAAAAAACTATTCCATGTGGACCAAGAATTCACAGTTTAATAATCTAACCTGAAAAATAATAAAGAGAATCCTGACTGGTGAGGCATCTGAAAAATTTCATTTACAGATACCTCAAGGATTCAACTTTGGTTGAAATTAAAGGGAAGATGAAATTATTGCAAAGAACCATCATCTTGTCCAGGATTGCATGAAAGGGGAAATCTGGAGAGTCCTGCAATTCAGGGCAAGATGTTTGTTAAGCAGGCCACTTCCTGGCTTCTTAAAACTACAGCAACATCAACCACAACCACAAACACACCAATGGACTCTGCTTCAACATCACCCCTTCCCACCATACTGCTCATAATAACACTTTAGGGGAAAGGGGAGGGGGGAATGTTTAAAAAGAAAGTCCTTGATTTAGTTTTTTAGTATTGTAAAGATACTGCTGACCTGTGCTTCATTTTTAACTGTGTAAACTTCTTTCCTCTTTTTTTTTTAACAAAAGGTTATTATTCAATGAAGTGAATTTAAAGACAAAAGTTGCATAACTTCACTTTTGATTTCAAGATCATAGATTTTTTTAAGCAGTAGAACTCTTATCTGTAATATCTTGCTGTAGAAATGTTAAATAATTTGAAAATTTGCACATTTTTGTGCAGTCTTATATTTATCTACAGTACCACAGTCTTGTCAGATATTACTTTTATACTTCTGTTCAGTTTCATTGTACAAGGAAGTACCCATTTTAATTGGATAATCCAAGTGAGGGGTTTGGGTTTTGCCTTTCTTTTTTTGTTTGTTTTTTGTTTTCTTTTGGAATCAACAGGGAGGCGCAAAGTATAAAGCTGCTGCTAACATACAGCTATATATATATATATATAGATATATATATATATATAGATCCATTCCTCATGGATGTCTATGTATATATATATATACATATAGTATATCCTCTCATGAATACAGAGATAGCTATCTATTTTTTCTTCCACAATTCGATTTCTTTAAAGTGGTGGATGAGGTATCCAGAACACCACATTCAATTATTTTTTTTTTACATTTTTACATTTCTGAATTTCAGAAAACTTTGGTTTTAAGGGAAATGAGGAATGCACATCAGTGGTCGTCAAACCTCACCCCTAAATCCCTACCCCAGCCCCCAAAGTCATACTCATACCCAAGTAACATTTTGTTAGGCTTCCAATGAAGTTCAATATTTGTAACCCTCTAGTGCAATAAAAATCATATTATTAAATATTAAATAAGAGGTGTGCATGTGGGAAAGGTCAGTGCATATCCCTTTAGGAGGGGAGAATGTTGTAATATATCAACTATCAAGTTGTTTAAAAAAAGTGTATTCAATCGTATATTGTCTATAGTATGTGCTACGGAATTTGCATTTATGATATGTAACAGGGGCAAAGCCAAACTCATGTTGCTCTGTTCAGTCAGAAACATTGTGTGGCATACAGCATTCCTAGAAAATGCTGGGTTTTATTTTAATTTTGCATTTAGAGTGCCTTATAATTGATGCCTATTTTAATAGCATTTCTTTTCACTTTTTGTTTGTATTTACATTAGTTATTCGTATCTGTTAACCTTCCAATTAAAGCATTATCTTTTTAGCACATGTACAAAAATACTTTGAGTAATAATGCATTCCTAGATTTCACCTGAGTAGGGGATGTTAATGAGTTAATTAATAAATACCAGCCCAAAGCACTTGGATAGTCAGGGCCCTATTTCCTTCCATAATTCCCTACATCACGCAAGGCTACTAATTCCCTTCAAATAGTCCCTTCCAAATATGCTCTCCGAACTGAATCTTGTAATGCCAGTATTGCTATTGGGAACATGTAGTACTGCACTAGATGTATTTGTTTTAAGGAGAAACACATCATTGGCAACCTTTAGAGCATCATCAACACTGCATTTGGATTTTTCAAGTAGGAGGAAAAGCCCGCCAAACATCATCAAATATTTCCCAGAAAATATGTAGGAAGCCATGGAGGACAGTACTGGTTTCTGCCTTGTCCTGTACCATTTCAAGCAACTCTTTAAAAAAAATTTTTTGAGGAACTCTGAAAGAGGTTTGGTATAAGTATAATACCACAGTTTGAGTTTAACTGCATGTATATTCCACATATAAGGCTATTTTTTTCATATTTTCCCATTGCTAGCAGAAAGAAATCCAAGAGACCAAACACTTGCAAGCATTGTATTTGAGCACTTTTGTAAAAAAATATATATAATAATAATAATAATAAAAAAGTATCTAGAAGGCTACCTCAGAATGAGACTCTATAACCTACATCAGAACCAGAGAAGAATGTGCACTATGTGGTTTTATTGTTGTGTTTTCTTTTAATTTGTATCCTTTGAAGAGTTATTAAAAGTGCCAGATAACTTAGTGCAGTAATGTTCTTTTAGCCAAACATAGGGAGTCAGCCAGACATGCATCATGGAAACACACCATTTTGGAAATGTAGAATCGGAAGGACCATTGCCCACCAGAGCTGTCAGTCTAAGAGCAATGTCTCTCCAGAAAACTTCTGCCCATTTGGTAAAAACGAGTGGCAAGAATAATTACAAGACCAAAACGAACGAGGAAAGTACCACAGACAAAAGAGGCGGAGACTAATCCAGAAATCTTGCTGTTCGGGAAATTGTCTTTAAAGACAGCACCCTAAATGCGTCATTGATGTGCATTCCATTTTCTGTACTTTTCTGTATAGCCATTCTCTCTCTCTTTTTTTTTAATTTCCAAGGTAAATTTCTTTACCTACGGTCCTCATAATTCTCCAAGATTCAAAAATTAATTTCATCACCATAATCAGTACGGTGCTATTATTTACCTATGTATGTGTAGTTATGTATAATTTTGTAATTAGTTACAATGGTAAAAAAAAATCAAAATATATAAAAATGATTTGTACAGAACTTTATTTTATCTCTTTTTTAAAAATGATTTGCATGGTTAGACAATGGCGAGGACAGCCGGGGGAGGGAAGGGCCTCTAGGGAGATTTGCACTTTCTATATACCTTTGTACTATGCACTGCCCTATTGATTCTACACCCAATAATGTTATTACTTGAACCCATCTGTAAGAAACCGCTTCTGAAATTCACTTGTGTGTATGTAAATAACACAGAACATGGAAACAGGAGGAAGAAAAGTCTGCAGTAATGATGTGGCTTTTTTTCCTTTCCTGTTTTCTTTTTTGTTTTGTTTTAATTTTTTTATCTCTTTAGAGCTCTCTTTTTTTTTAAATCTTTCCCCTCCCCCAACTCATTTTTCTTTTTCAAATTTTGGTTTTCTTTGGGTTTTTGGGTGCCCTGATACTCCAGCAGATATCAGAAGGCTGCAGATCCATCCTCTCCATCTGTCCCGTGGCTTTGCCATTCAAGCTTGGAGTGTCTTTACAAAGATAATAAAAATTGTGTTCTTTGCTCTCGTTTTGGATGCATCGACTGGAAAAATAAAAAAAAAATAACTTGTAAAATGGCTTGTTAAAAAAATACAATTACCTCTAATTAGTAGTACGCGTAAATGTTTTACAGAATGAAAGGCGTGCTTTTTATTTTCTTACTTCGTTACATTGGTGGCGAAAGACGTCTGTATGAAAATCAGTTCTTTGCTGACACAAGTTCCATTTGTTACAAATGAATTCTAATAAAAATGTCAGTGTTATGCAGCCTTTCGTTCTTTCTTCCCCTCCTCAAATACCTTGGCTTTGAAATGAAAACCGTTTATTTCCTCCTGTTCATCCTCAGCTTTTTAGCCACTTCCCTTCTGGATAAATGTGATGGTAACCTTGAAGCTGTGACAATACTTCTTAATGATGAGGCAGCTGTTTTAAAGGCCATCTTGCAGGGGCCAGTATCCATTGCCTGGAATTATGCTTTGCGAGTAATTTCGTTTGGGAAAGTGTCTGGACTGAGTTAAAGGAGGTTTGGGTCCAGCCTCTATTGATTCAGTGGTGTTTCCAAGTAAATCCTATTAATAGGTGGGTTTTTAGCTGAGAGTAAAATTAAGATTCGTGAACTTAGAGATTCTCATAGAAACTAAGTGTTTGAATTTATTTGGAAACAGGATGAAGAAGAGAAATGGATTTGTTGATGGATGACCTGGCTTTGAATTCCAGTTGTTGGTTTTTTTTTCAAAACCAGGTTGCCAATCATGTTATATAAGGATTAATTGAAAGAGAAAGGAAATTCATACCCTGAAGAAAGAACAGCAAAGAACAAATCCAGACTCTCAGACTCTATTTCCACAATTATCAAATGGGGACAGGATGGGGGGGGGAGAAGGTTTCAATTAAATAATTCCTAAGTTCTCCTTCATCTCTAAATTTAAGATGTGTTTATTTATCTCATGATAGTATTGATATTAGAAACTCATGGTGCAGAATCTTTTTCTCATATGCAAATTGGGCAACTTGTCTGGCTGTAATTTATTTTCTTAGAGAGTTGCCTAAGAGCCCTGATAGGTAAAGTGTCTTGTCACAACAACCAATATGTTTTAATGGTAGGAATGATTCCCAGGTCATCCAACCCCATGTTCTGCAATGCTGCCTTTTGTGATCATCTAGACTTCCTTCAAAATGGTTATGATTCAAGAACTAGTTCAGTTGAGGGAAAGAACTGTGGGGAAAATCAGAGTCTTTAGATGCTAAACCCTTATAAAACTAGTTTTGAGCTACTGAAGGAAGCCATTAACAATAGATTTTGACTGTTCCTTAGACCCAATGAGAGAACTGTGCCTGTGTTTTAGATTAACCCCACATATATATTTCCCTGTTGCTATTTCATTGGTGAACCTCCCAGAACATGAACAAGATTCGAACCCTGGGGAAGATAGACACTCTAGAAGCAAATATGTTATTTAAAGTATGATCATCATTTCTGAGTGCATAGAGATGAGCCTCCTAGCTCTCACTGGCACTTCCAAGGATGAAAAGTGCCAGGTTTAACGCAGAACATTTCTTGGGGACAGCAATATAGAATGAGTGTTGTTCTGAAAAGTGCTCTATAGATTTAAGGCTCTGCCTAAACCATCTGGTGATAAAACAAAAAGTCCACTTATTAAGTTATTATAGCCCATGGATTTAAGGGCAGATGATAAAGGGAAGGATAAGAATGATAGTACAAAGTCAGAAAAATTGTAAGAAATAAATATAATGAAGATCCATAGGAGTAAGCTCTAGAGAGTTCACCAATGGTAAGTCTGTGTGATGATACGTTGATTATAAAGTGAGACATTCCATAAACCAAATATGATTTTTGTTCTACCTGATGCCAAATTACAGATCAGATGTTGTTGCTTTTCCCACTAAAAAGGCTAGTTATTTGACTGATGTGATCACGTCATTTGGTTACTGCAGAATGAACATTGGATTTAAGAGTCAGGAAGGCTGGCGTTTAAATCTTGTTTTAGATTTAGACACTAACTTGTGACTTTTTTTGTAAATCTGACTCTTTTTCAACCTCTGTTTGCTATAATGGGAGTGGCAATAATACCTACCTCACAGGGCTGTTGTGAGGATCCAACGAGATAATATAGTTAAAGAACTTTGTAAACCTTAAAGTGCTATGTAAAGGTTTGTTTTTGTTTGTTGTTTGTTCCTTGGGTGGGTAGGCACCTATGATAAATACAAAACAGCTTTGACATAGAAAAGATCCCCAGGGTTGTATCTGACAACAAGCTGAAATTCTTTCTCCTGCTACCATGGCTTAAATGGACAAGCCCCTCCCCCCATTTGTCTCTTCCTCTGGCCTCCTCTCCGTCATCTGTAAAATAAGATTGGGTGGAGACCATATGATTCTTCCTATATTTGTAACAACTAATCAACTAGAATTTATTAAATGCTTACTATGCGTAAAGCAATACATCAAGGGCTAGGAATACAAGGAAAAATACTAGGTGACAGTGAATAGAGCATATGCCCTGGAGTCAGGAGGACCCAAGTTCAAATCCATCCTCAGACACTTGACACTAGCTGTGTGACCTTAACCCCAATTGCCCTCCTCCAAAAAAAATATTCAAAAAGCATTCATTCTAATTAGGGAGACAAACATGTTCATATATATATATATATATATATATATATATATATATATATATATAGAGAGAGAGAGAGAGAGAGGAGAGAGAGAGGAGAGAGAGAGAATGTATATATAGAACATATAAATACAGAATAAATGGAAGGTCATTTTAGAGGGGGAGGCACGAACATCTATCTGGGGGGACTGGGAAAGTATTATTGAAATACTGAAGATGGTACTTAGGGTGAGCCTGAAGGAAGCCAAGAATTCTATAGGATAAAGGTTAGGAGAGTCAGAGCAGAGGCGGATGAGAGAGGGAACATTGTGTGTGAGAAAAAGCAAGGACGATTGCAGTGGAAGAATGCATGAACAGAAGTTATACGTTAAAAAGACTAGAAAGACAGGGAGGAGCCATATTGTAAAAAAATTTGCATGTCAAGCAAAGCAATTCATCTTTGATTAGTGATGTAATAAGAAGTTATTGGAATTTATTGATCAAAGGAAGTGATATGGTCAGATGTAGACTTCAGGAAAAGAAATCTGGCAGCATTATGGAGGATGGAGTGCAGTGAGGAGAGACTCTTGGCGCGAATTCAGGTGACTATGAGGTCCTATCCTAGAGTATTGTCTTTGTAAATGGAGAAAAGGGCATGTATGTTAAACATGTAGGAAAAATGATAAGAGTTGGTCACTGGTGATGTAGGGTAAGAGAGAGGAGCTGAAGAGGACACAATCACAATTCCCGATCTTTAGCTATCGTTTCCTTTTAATGGGCTGCCAAATCTCAGGGCTGCCCTGACCTCTCTCTTCAGCTCAAGTTGTTTTTATTTGTTTTAGGTATATCTGACTCTTCCTGGCAAAGCTAGTGGAATGGTTCGCCATTTTCTTCTTTAGTTCATTTTACAGATGAGGAAACTGAAGCGGAGGGGATTAAGTGACTTGGTGAGGTACCTTTTTCCCTCAGCAATTCCAATACCTTTCAATCTAGTTTCTCAGGTTCCAATCTCTACAATGTTGCCAGGTAAATCTGCATGAATAATAATTCTGATAATTTCCCAAGCTTCTTAAAGCCCTTCACAGCCTTTTCCCTTTCTATCTTTCCTATGCTTTAGTCCCCTCCATATTCTCCATATAAATTGGCCTACTTTTGTTCAGTTATTTCAGTTGTGTGACCCCATTTGGGGTTTTCTTGGCAAAGACGCAGAAGTGCTTTGCTATTTCTTTCTCCAGTTCACTTTACAGATGAGGAAACTGAGGCAAATAAGGTTAAGTGACTTGTCCAGGGTCACATAACTAGTAGGTATCTGAGGCCAGATTTGAACTCAGGTCTTCCTGACTTCAGGCCCAGTGCTCTGCACACTGCACTATTTAACTGCCTTACTGGACTTCTTACTGTTCCTCAAACACTTTACTCCATCTCCCCAACGATCAATCTCTCAATTCCATGACTTTTTACTGGCCATCTCCCATACCTGGAATGCTCTTCCACATCACTCCAGCTTTTTCAGTCTCCCCTGCTGCTAGGGTCTCCTCTCTTAGATTATCTTTTTTATTATGTTGTTGGCATGCTGTCTACCCCATTAGAATATGAGCTGCTTGAGGGTTGGCACAGTGTTGGCATTTCTTTGGCCTCTCTAAGCATGAATTTAGCACAGTGCCTGGCGCATAGTAAGTGCTTAATAAATGTTGACTTGTCTTAACCTCACCAGCTCTTTTTCTCCTCTCCCAGCTTAGAAAACTTAAAAACTTAGAAAATTCTGTCTTAACAAATAAAGTCCAAATTCTTTCACTTGGTCTTCAAGGGCATCTATGATTTAGTCCAGTTATATCTTTCCAGTTTTATCTCCCACTAATCCCTTTCATTCTACCCTTACTCATTCCTTTAAAAAGTTCCCTTTGCTTGTATAATTCCCTCTTACACTCTTGAAATGTTCTCCCTCCTTGGTTCTTTCACTCTGATTACTCCCCATCCTTCCAGGCCTTGTCCACATACCGTCTTCTCTATTAACCTTCCTTTAATCCTGCTAGTTAGACATGATCTCTGTCCTCTCAATGAAAAGTGAGTTAACACTTTCACATTTTATATTAGAACATATATACATATGTTGATCATGAAATTGATCATGAAAGGTGGTGACATGGATAGAATGCCAAGCCTGGAATCAGGAAGATGCCTCTTCCTGAATTCAAATCTGGCCCCAAACACTTACAAGGTGTGTAACCCTGGGCAAGTCGCTTAATCCTGTTTGCCTCCATTTCCTCATCTATAAAATAATCGGGAAAAGAAAATGGTGAACCACTGCCATATCTTTGACAAGAGAACCCCAAAAAGGGTCATGAAGAGTGACATGACTGAAAGGACCGAACGCATGCTATATTATAAGCCCCTCAAGGGCAGAGATTATTTCTTATTAATGCTTTTATCTTCCAAAGCACCTAGCATCATACCTAGCACATAGTAGGTACACAATATTTATTGAGTGAATGAGTTCTGTGTGTGTGTGTGTGTGTGTGTGTGTGTGCACGCACTTCCATCTTTCTCTACCAATATAGATCATTAGTTTCTCTACAACTTAGAGAATTAGAGAGTTCCTGGAACATTGTAAGGTCAAGTGAATTGCCCACACAATATGTGTCAAAGGCAAGGAATGAACCCAGGTCTTCCTGACCTTGAGTCTGGCTTTCACCATGCCAAACTTCCTTTCTTAAAAATAGTATGTGCATTATGTAGAAATAGAAGATGTTTACCAACACACACTATATCAGTAGTTACTATAATATGGCATCAATTTCTAAGTTCAATAACTTAAGTAAGACTTGAAGAAAGTTCTAGGGGGTCTTAGTAGACCATAAGATCAATGAGAAGGAATAGTGTATCCTAGAATATTATTGTTCTTCAGTCATTTTGGTCATGTTCTACTCTTCATGACCCCACTTGAGGTTTTCCTGGCAGAGATACTGTAGTGGTTTACCATTTCCTTCTCTAGCTCATTTTACAGATGAAGAACTGAGGCAGACAGGGTGAAGTGACTTGCCAAGGATCACACAGCTGGTAAGTGTCTGAGGCCAATGCCCTAGAATCCAAGGTCACTAATATCATTTTAGGCACCATTAAAGGCAGGAGAGGAAAGAAACATTTATTAAGTTCCTCCTATGTGGCAAGTCCTATGCCAAATGCTTTAAAAGTATCTCATTTGATCTTGTCCCTGTCCTCCAGTAATTCCTTCTCAAGGTGTCCACCCAATGATCTTCCTTTAAGTCTCCTGACACTATTTGGATACCAATATGAAATGCAGGCTGTCCATTGGTTATCCCTAACTCTCACTCGATGACTGTCCTACCTCCTCTTCTAGTCATAAATCTCTCTCATGACATCCTTTAACTCGTTTGTCCTATTAAAAGAGGTTTAGCGTCTAAAAATTGGGAAGCAGGAGAAATCCTCACATTTAGTCCTGTTCACACCACACCTGGAGTATTCTTTCTAGTTTTAAATGTAACATTCAACATTGAACAAGCATTTAAGAAGGACTGTGATGAACTGAAGGTTATATAGAGAAAACTAACCAGGGTGATGAAGTGGTTTTAGTTTACATCTTGTAGGGATTGATTTAAGGTGCAGGGACTACTTACTCTGAAGAAAGCAAAACAAAGTTATAGGAAAAACAGATAGCTGGTTTCATATGTTTGAAGGGCTGTCACATGTAAGAAGAAACAGATTTGGCTCCAGAGGACAGAACTGGTAGCAATGGGTAGAAGTTACCAAGAGGAAGGTTTCAGTTTCATGTAGTGAAAAGTGTCCTAGTAAGTAGATCTGTCTGATAATGAAATGAACTGCTTCAGAGGTTCCTGAGTTCCCCTTCACTAAAGCCTCTCAAGGAAAAACTGGATGACTATTTGGGGAATTCTTGTTTGTGAATGGGTTGGGCCAAATGCCTTTGAGTTATTCTTTAATTCTGTGATCTTGTAAAAGATCAAAGGAAAGTCACAATTTTGGAAAATAAAATCTATGAAGAAAACTTAAAGCATGGTCATGAAGACAATCTTTAAAGCTATGAAGGGCTACCAAATGTAGGAATGTGAATAGCAGTTCTCCATTGTCACTGAGGATAGAAGAGAAGAAAATACACTTACATGGTCAGTTTGGGAAATTTCATTGTGTCAGAAGGATAAATTAATAATCAGCAAACATTGCAAAACACTGGAATGAATTTCTAAAATACCAAATTTCCTTTGCTGTTCTAGGCAGTTGGGATGAAAGTGATCATTGGACCAGGATTGGTAGGAATTGTTGATAATGCTACAAAGGTCATCTGTTGCCATTCACCTCTGTTGTCTAGGTTACTAAGTCAATGCGACTCATTAGGGTCATGAATTTGATCTTCATATGGGACAGCTAGTTGCAATCTACATCCTTAATCTAGCCAACTATCTCATTACAATATACTGGCAGTCACAAGGAAGACCTAACCTGAGACTAGAGAAAGATTGGAGCAAATCATTTACCACTGATGAAAAAATGATTAAATGCATGATTGTAATTCAGTACCTTCACTGAAGGCATATCAGATCTAAATATGATGGGTCAATTAATTTCATAAGATTAAAAGCTAATCCAAGTGATATTTTCATATAAGAACTTGCTGAAATTAGAAAATGAGGTTTCCACCTCACAAACAGATTCTACATGGGAGATATATGGGACAATAAGGATGGAAATTAAACGAGATGGGGTTTTGGTCATTTTTGGTGGAAGAAGTTCCTGAAATGCTGAATATTTCAAAACATTCCATTCTTATCAATTCAACCAAATATTTGTATGGTGCTTAGTATGATCTAGACACTCTGCAAAGTGTTGGGGTTATAAGGTCAGTCCCTGACCTCAAGGAGCTTACATTCAATGGGGGTGAGAGGAGCAATATTAAGCTTACATTTATATTTCTGCAACTCTGACTTTTAGGGAAGTTCTTCCGTTAGAAAGGAATTAAAACAAATTCAAGAAACACTTATTCAGTGGCTACTATGTGCTGGTTGGGAGGAAACAAAAATTAGAAATGACACAGTTCCTATCCTCGAGGACTTTACAGTATACTAGTAGGTATGACATGTATAAAAATGACAAATAAGTAGGATGGGATGGAGACAAAGAAAAGATCCAGAGTATTCTAAGAAAAGATGAAATAGGAGACAATTTTCAGCTGAGTGGATCAGGGAAGGATTCATGGAGAAAGTAGCAGCCAAGTAGATCCCAGAAAAAGAAATGTATTTTAACAGGCAAATACAAAAAAGGAAATGTATTCTAATGAAAATGCTAGAGGGGACAACCAATTTTATGGATTAGCCCAAAGAATCAGTCTCCTGATTTCTCTGAAAGTAGGATGCCATGTTAATTACTGTGGAGGAAAAGAAAAAAATACTTGGTTGTCCCATCTTTAGTGTCTGTTTAGTGCTATATAATACAGAGTGTTTCATGATAATTAATTATTTTTCTTGTAGTGTCTTTGTGACTGGATCACTGTTCCCTTCTCTGAGTCACTAGTTGGGAAAACTAGAACAGAGACCTTATATCATATAACTTGCTGACGTCATGAAATGGGAAGATTCAGGCTTAGAAGTAAAACCAAGGGAAGCTAGGTGGCACAGTGAGTAGAGCATGGCCCCTGGAGTCAGGAGAATCTGAGTTCAAATCGGGCCTCAGACACTTGACACACTTACTAGCTGTGTGACCTTGGGCAAGTCACTTAACCCCGATTGCCCTGCCTTGCCCCCTCCAAAAAAAAAAAGGAAGAAATAAAAGTGAGATTTCCTTAGTTCTTTGGCAGGCTAATGGCATATATAGGATGCAGGTCCCACTGGCATCCACACCCTTCTTTAGCTCATCAAAAGGAAGACACATGAGTGGAAGCCATCTGGGTTATGTCGAAAGATCTTATGCTAAAAAAAATGTTTTCCCAATTGTCTTCTTTTGGTAAACATCTAGGTCAGACAAGAAATATTATTAGTATTAGTTTTCTTATAAATTCAGAGGTAAAAGCAAACACAAACTAGAAGTTGGTGGTATTTTTTTGGGACCCAAGCGATCTATCAGAGGCAAAGGTACCTTTGAAAAGATAGGGGAACCAATCTACTTGCTAATTTCCCTTCTCACATCAATAAACATGGACAGCTCTGAGGCCAGAGGTAGGATTTAGGGCTGGTAGGAGTCTTTTCCTTATTAGTGAGGTGACCAGGCCGTTGTTGTGCATGCACACAGAGTCAGGATTCAAACACCAATTCTTTAGTTCCAAGTTCAGCACATTTCTAATTCTCCTATGATTCCTCGTCAATTTCATTGCCATCTGAATGAATAGGTTAACATAATCCCAAACTCTATCTCAATGGTGCTCAGGCCATCCGGACATTATCTATGTGTACAGTTGGATGCAAACTGGTGTCAGAGCAGACTCTTCTGGGATTCTGCCTCTTCCCTTTTAATCTTTCCAGACAAAAAATGGAATGAGGACTAGTTTAGGTAATGAAGGGAAAGTCATCCAAACCACTCACACCTTTACAATTGACTGATAGCACTTCCTAAATATATTGGTAGAAATGAAGGGTTGATATTTTAAAATTCCTTTGGGACTGATTAAAATCCAAACTTATTCCAGAGTTTTGGTTAAGGTGCTTTCCCTCCTTAGGCCTCAGTTTCTTTATATGTAAAATAAAGGAGACTAGATCCCACACTAAATGCTATGATTACATGTTCTAGAAGGAACAGATTTGCATAGTTTGGGAAGACCTGAGTCCAAATCTTGCTTTAAATAATTATTACCTACCTACTACATAGGATTGTTGGAAGGCTTTAATATGATAATGTATAGAAAGCACTTTGCAAACTTTAAAGATCTACATAAATGATAGGTATTACTACAATTATTTTTCATCAAAGCCTTTCTGGAAACTAAGGGCTTAAATATTCACTATTACTCTGCACAGGGGGCATCTACCTGTCATGATGGACAGTGATGGGCTTGGAGTCTGGAAAACTTGAGTTGGAATCCTCCATTAGAAAGGCACTAGGAGTGTGACCCTGAGCAAGTCACATTAACATCCTCCTTAGCCTTGGTTCTGTCATCTGTAAAATGAGGACCATGATAACTCTTGCCTCACAAGGTTCTTGTGGGGATCAAATAAGGAAAAAATTGTAAAGTGTTTTTATAAACCTGAAAGTTCCAGTACTTTATTAGGCAAAAAAAAAAAAATGGGGCCTGTACTGGTGGAAGGCATAGGAACAAGCGTTTATTAAGCACCTACTGTATGCCAGACACTAGGCTAATATTATCTCATTTCATCCTCACAACAATCCTGTGATGTATATGTGTGTGTGTGTGTGTGTGTGTGTGTGTGTGTGTGTGTATACAGAGAGAGAGAGAGAGAGAGAGAGAGAGAGAGAGAGCTAGATATTATTGGCCCTATTTTACAGCTGAACAAATAAATGGGGGGCAGACAGATCTTGGCCTCCTCCCCACCCCCCACCCCCAGTAGTTCTCCCTCTTTTCTCAGTGTGCGGACAGTAGCATAGAAAGCCAGAAGATTTCCCTTTCCTGATGCAGTGAGTCATATCTGGTACAAACATCTGTGACTGGCTTTCATAGACGGGGAGATTGATAACCTGCATATAGGACATTGTAATGAATAGCGATCATTTTGCATTGAGGCTATAAATAGGATACTTTTTAACTCCAAATGCATTCTGCTTGCTTCTGTCAGCAGAATGTAAGAAAAAGGCCATCATTATAGCAGGAACAAGCAAATGGGCTTTCCTTGCCAGTAAAAGCCGTGTGTAATATACTCAACATCCTTATTAGATCTGAAACATAAGTTCCTTCGCTCTGTCAGTTCAGAACCCCATAGAAAAATGGAAAGTGTTTTCTCTTCTCAAGATACTAAATGTCTAAGTATGAGTACAAGTGGTTTTTCATGGGTGTAGGTGTGTATGGGGGTGGGGTGCATTGAGGAGGGAATGAGTCATTTGGGCCGCCTACAATTTTCCTGTGCCAGTTTTATTCGGCAGACACAGAACCCATTTGGCTCTACATTCCTCAGCGTGCATAGTGATGTGAGTCACCCCAAAGCAGAAGGAATTGGGTGAATGGGCAAATCAAAGGTAGATTAAAGGAATAGCTATTCTTGTCCTGAGGGGCTCAGCGGAGGTTCACTGCTAAGCATTTTGTTGCTCTGTGGCTTACTGGATTTAAAGTAGCGGGTGTGATGGAAAGAGCCCTGAACTAGACACCAGGAAACTCAGGGCCAGGGATGGGTCCTAGGAGGTAAAAGCTGTGTGTCCTTGGGCAAATAATAATACAAGCTATCATTTACATAGCGCTTACTACAAACCAGGCACAGTGCTCAGCAAATGTAATCTCATTAGGTCCTCCCAACAGACCAGACCTGGGAGGTAGGTATTAATTATCCCTATTTTAGAGTTAAGGAAACTGAGGCAAACAGAGGTTAAGTGACTTGCCCAGGGTCACACAGTTGCAGGATTTGATCTCTCACCTTCCAGGCCCAGCATACTATCCACTATGCCATCTAACAGCCTCCCTTAATTAAATCACTTCATCTCTCAGCTTCCATTAATTCTCATCTTTAAAATGAGTAAAATAATCCTATCCCAGGAGGAAATGTATTGGGGAGACACTTGAAGGTATCATTTTGCTCAACTAAATCAAGGCTTGTTAAAAATAATCAACAAACAAATACAGTAGAATTTTATATTCTTTAAATCTTTCAGTCAATTGTGTAGTTGCAATGGATGTGGTCGCCAGTGAAACATCATTTTAAAAATCTCCAGTATTTGTAAGATTAGTCTTATAACTATTTGTAGTATTCAGAAAGTGCTGATTATTTTCATTAAGATTTACTGGTTAGGGGAAAGAATTTTTACAACAATATCTCTGATAAATGCCTCATTTCTAAAATATATAGAAAATGGAGTGAAATTTATAAGATACAAGTCATTCTCCAGTTGATAAATGGTCAAAGGATATAAACAGGAAGTTTTCAGAGGAAAAAATTAAAGATATCTAGAGTTACATGAAAATGTGCTTTAAATCACTATTGATTAGAGAACTACAAATCAAAACAACTCTTAGGTACCACATCACATCTGTCAGATTGGTTAGTGTGACAAAACAGGAAAACGATAAATGCTGGAGAAGATGTAGGAACATTGAAACACTAATGCATTGTTGGTGGAGTTGTGAACTGATCCAACCATTTTGGAGGACAATTTGGAACTATGCCCAAAGGGCTATAAAATGTGCATACTCTTTGACCCAGCAGTACCACTCCTAGGGCTATATCCCAAAAAGATCATGTGGGTGGGAAAAGGACCCACATGTACAAAAATATTTATAGCAGCAATTTTTTGGTGGCAAAGAATTAGAAATTGAGGGGATGCCCATCAACTGGGGAATGGCTGAACAAGCTGTGGCATATTAATGTAATGGAATACTATTGGGCTATAAAAAATGGGGAGCAGGAGAACTTCAGAAAAACCTGGTAAGACTTATATGAACTGATGCCGAATGAGGGTAGCAGAACCAGGAGAACATTGTACACAGTTACAGCCACATTGTGCGATGACTCAATTTGATAGACTTGGCTCTTCTCAGCAACGCAAGGTTGTAAGACAACTCCAAAAGGCTCCTGATAGAAAATGCTATCCACATCCAGAGAAAGAATTATGGAGTCTAAATGCAGATTGAAGCAAACTATTTGCACTCTGTCTCTTTTGTTTTGTTTCTTCTTTCTCATGGTTCATTCCATTGGTTCTAATTCTTCTTTGGAACATGACTAATGTGAAAATATGTTTAATGTGAATGTGTATGTAGAGCCTTTATTGGATCACATGCCGTTTTGGGGTGGGGAGGGGAGAAGGGGAATAAAGTTTGGAACTTAAAAGTTTGTGGAACTGAATGTTGTAAACTAAAAATAAATGAATTAATTTTAAAAAAAGATTTGCTGGTTAGACAAAAGACATATGGATGGGCTGGTGTTACAGGCTTCCGAAGCCTCGTAACTATGCTCGGGGTTCCCCCCAAGCCCCAGGCCTTTGCCTAAGCAAAGGACCTGATCTTGCGGACAATGTATGGGGCGGGAGCCGAGAAAGATGGTGAAGGACTCTGTTCACCATTTCAGCAAGCAGCACATCCACATCCCCAGTGATGCAGGTACATTCCCTGGCCACGTGGGTGAAGGACAGGCAAAACTCAATACACCTGGGCCCTAGGATCGCCCCGACTCCACCTACTCTCCTCCCCTTCTCTTCCCGCTAACCCCACGCTCCCTGTGGTCAGGCAGTCCAGGTAAAGAACTGGAAACTCCATGTGCTCTGGCAAGCCAGGCAGAGAACCGAAGTTCCACATGCTCTCGCAAGCCAGGCAGAGAACCGAAGTTCCATGTGCTCAGGCAGGTCCGGTCAAAGACCTGGAATTGCCAGGGAGGCAACAAAGGCGAGACCCCTCCTCCTGGCTCCACCCATATCTCAAAGCCCTGAGTTTATCTCAGCAGGCCCCTGGGCCTGGAGGTCTGAAGAGGGCAGGGCTCAGCTCTAACTTGGCCCCGCAACAGGCTGGTAGTTACTGATCACTTCTTGTTTTCTTTTTTTTTTTCTTTTTGCAGGGCAATTGGGATTAAGTGACTTGCCCAAGGTCACACAGCTAGAAAGAATGTCAAACATCTGAAGCCAGATTTGGACTCAGGTCCTCTAAACTCCAGGGTCAGTGCTCTACTCACTGTGCCACCTAGCTGCCCCTCTTGTTTTCTTTTTTAAGATTTTTTTAAGCCTTTGATTTCTGACCCTCCTTCAGAGTGTTTAGAATTATTATTGGTAATAATAATGACATTGGTAATAATAATAATATGAATAGGTAAGATTTTTTTATAGCACATGAAGGTTTTTCAAAGCACTTCGTACATGTTATCTCATTTGTTTCTTACAATAACCTAGGAGGTGGGAACCATTTTACTGATGAGGAAACTAAGGCTGAATGAGGTTAAATGACTTGGCCAGGGTTATAAAGCTAACAAGCTTCTAAAGCAGGATTTAAACTCCCATCTCCCTGACTACAAGTCCTGCACTCTACCCATTAAACCAACCTGCTTCCAATCTAATTTCTCCATCAACTCAAAATCTTATCACCTCCAGCATAGGTCTCCACTGTGTTTATTTGGTCTAGTCAAGATAGTCTTCCATCTTTGTTTTCTTGGTGCTATTTCTACATTCTTATGTAGCACATTGGGTAGTATGATGTTAGAGTCCAGATGTGATGGCTTCACTATCGCTGATGGAGAAAATCATTTATCATACAAATGCTGACAGATCTTTTCCATTTTTCTATGATGTTCTTACTTCTCCCTCTGGTTCAATGCTATAACAACAATTCTCCTTAGCTAGATCTTCGAACCAAGCTTACTGCAAATCTTTTGCTTCACTTTATAAAGATTTGTCATGGCCACTGTTACATGAGACAACAAATGTCCAATAAATTATTTGTTTGGTTTTTATTCTTTTTGCCTTTGGATGTATGATAAAAACCAATTCCACCAACTCTTTCATTTGCCTTTCTCTCCAAAGCAAAAGGGTAGCTAGATGCAGTGGATAGAGTGCTGGTCCTGAAGTCAAGAAGACTGATCTTTGTGAGTTCAAATGAGGCATCAAACACTTGCTCACTCACACAACTTACTAGTTGTGTGACCCTCCGCAAGTCATTGAATTCTGCTTCCCTTAGTTTCCACATCTGTAAAATGAGCTGGAGAAGGAAATGGCAAACCATTCTAGCATCTCGGCCAAGAAAACCCCAAATGGAGTCACAAAACATCAGCTGGGACTGAACTGACTGAACAACAACCAAAGGAAGTTCATGAGCCATCCTGCCATAAAAAGACAACTTTCTTTGGTCTGCTAGTTTCATTTATAATAAGAATGTCAAGAATGATATGATGCAATTCCTCTAGTAGTATGTTTACTCTTAGTCACTAGATAAGGGACTCAGAGTACAAACTAATGGAATGTGTATAGTATAAACACTGTGCTATTTTTTTTTTTAGCACCCTCTGCCTCTTTCCTTTCATACTTTTCACTTCAGAAGAGGAATAAAAATAGCTGACATTGTATGGTACTGTCAGTCAGTCAATAAACATTTATTACATGCCTACTATGTGCCAGGCACTGTGCTAAGATTTAACATTTACAAAACACTATTTTCAACATGACCCATTTGATTTTCCCAACAACTCTGCAAGATAAAAACCATTACTAGCCTTATTTTGCATATGAAAAAAATGAAGTTTAGGTAGGTCAGGATCATACAATGAGTAAGTATAAAAGGCTGAATTCAAACCCAGATCCCTCCTGGTCCAAGTCCAGAATGCTTTCCATTTTGCCCTATCACAAGGTCTTCATTTGAAACCTGACTGCCTCACTTTCCTTTACGGATTTCAGTTTCTTCATATGGAAAATGAAGAAGCTAGATTAAATGACCCCTAAGGTCTCTTTCAGCTCTAAATCTTTAATACTACCTAACAAATATGTTGTTGTGAGAATCTAATGAAATTACACGCGTTGTAAAGCTATATTATTGTTGTTGTTCAGTCATTTCAGTCATGTCCGACTCTTTGTAACCCCATTTGAGGTTTTCTTGGCAAAGACACTGGAGTGGTTTGCCATTTCCTTCTCCACTTCATTTGACAGCTGAGGAAACTGAGGCAAACAGGGTTAAGTGACTTGCCCAGGGTCACACAGCTAGAAAGTATCTGAGGCCAAATTTGAATTCAGGTAGATGAGTTTTCCTGACTCTAGGCCTAGCACTCTATCCATTGCACCAGCTAGTGCCCAGATATTACAGGTAAAGAAACAGGTCTAGAGAGGGGAGGTCGCTTGCCCAATTTCTTATACATAATAAGTGGCAGAGCACAAGTCTGTACTCAGATCTTTGAATCTCAAATCCAGTATACTTTCTACTATATTGGAGCTATTATTAGAAGTATAAATTGCATCCACTTTGCGCACATCCCAGGCCCAGAATGAGGGCAACCTTCTCATGTTCGTTAAGCAAACTCGGTACTTGAAACCTCTCTCCCTTACACAATGTTTTCCAATATTTTCAATAAAAAACCCAGAACTTGCTGTTGCCTTTGGTATGCAGATAGACCCTGCTTTTTATGATCGATGCGTTCTTAAAAAGCTTCCAGCAGATTGTAAATTGGGTCATATTTTAAACGCACCATGGGAGCTCTCTGTCTAAAGGAACTCAGCAATAGATATATAGAGTGAGCAATTCTTTTGTTAATCAAACAATCACCCCCTAATTTACCCATTTTATATATCCAGATTGTCATATACTTCTGTATATCATAATGCATGACAAGCCTCCAGGGTCCTCATTAATTTGGTTTTTTTCGTGTGTGTGTGGAAAACTCCAAAGACACACCTACACCTTTTTATAGATGCATAGAAAGAACAGTGAAACTGTATACTCTTATGGCCATTCTGACATGCTGCTTTTTGGGTACAAGTTTCAGTCTCTTGTGTATTTTACTGTGCACATCTCTATAGCACCAACTGTGCCTAGTAGCAGCAGCAGCACCAGCAGGCATTTACTACATATCTCTGGTGACGGAGAAGACATTAAGTTTAGGTAAGTTGTTGCTACCCTTCCCCACCACCAGTGGAATTTATAGTCTCAGAAGGAGATGAGACAAGAACTCAGAATATTATATAATAAGCACATTAGAAGTGCATGTAGCATAAATTGCTCTCTAAGACTCAGGGTGGGAAGATCCTTCTGTACAGAGGAGAGAAAGGAAGGTTTGGAGGAGGAAGTGGCATTATAGTTAGGATGGGAAAGACTTCACAGGTCAGAGAGGGGAGGGGAGAATGAAAAGGCAGGAATAAGAGAGAGAGTAGAGAAAGAACAATCATAGTACAGAGTCCAGAGTTTGTGGAGGCTGGAAACATAAGATCATAGAAGGTCAGGAGTGCTAGACACTGAGGAATCTGAGCTTCTCTCAGTAAGTAGTAAGGAGACCCTGAAGATTTTTGAGCTATGCAGGAAAGATTATTCTTGCAGACATAGGAAGGATGGGTTGGAGGCTTTACATCTAAAAAGCACCCAAAGAATATGTGTTAAATGAATTTCAATCATAAAATACTCATAAAGGAGAAAGTTTCTCAAACACTGAAAAAATATCCTTTCAAAATGGCATCTTGGGGAACCAAACAGAAAAATTCTAGTCCTTCTAGCATATGAAAATCCTTAATATACTTAAGGACAACAATCATTCCCCTCTTTTTACCCCAACGTCCCACACCTTTCTCTTCTTCAGGGTAAACAGCCCTACTTCTTTCAAATAATACTTCTACAATCTTTGATGACTTCATTGTCCTATAAATTCATCTAACCCACATCTCTCCATTTTTTCCCATAAGGATTACATAAGAGACTGTCCACTGCATATCTGAAATCTTGGTATACTACATATATTCCTCTCTCTGATCTACCAATCGAATAACCCTATCAAAAAGGCAAATGAGGTTAACCTAGTATGACCAGTTCAAAATAAAACCATGCTAGGCCTTGTTTGTCAACATTTCCTATTCTAGACATTCACTAAAATACATTCCAGAATTTTGTCGGGACTTAAAATTAAGCTTATTGGCCTATAGAAGATTTTTGAGGTCTCTTCCTGCTCTAAATCATGTGATTTCTACTGCTCTAGTTATGGGGTGCTATGAGGACAATACATTGTAAAAATAAATAATAAGCTTAAATCCCCTACACTCAGAATTAACTTCTACCATTTGGAAATTTCCTGAAAGCTCAGAATAGAAAAAGAAAATACACATAGAAAAATACTAGTAGAAGGTTGGGCACAAAGGGCAGAATGAGTGAGATCCTTTTTTATCATCATCAAATTATCACAAATCAACAAGCTGGTCACAGGGCAATAGGGTCTAAGATTAGATTTTTCAGTGAAAGCAAAATGTGACTACACAATTTGAAATGGAACGTAGAAATTCAGGCTGCCTAAATGTACCTAGGTGGCTCTGTGGACAGAGTGCTGGATGTGAATTCAGATTTGGCCTCAGACACTACCTGTGCAATGCTGGGCAAGTCACTTAACCTCTCCTAGCCTCAGTTTCCTCATCTATAAAATAGGGCTAACAAAAGCATCTACTTTGCAGGGGTGTTGGGAGGATAAACAAGATAATATTTGTAAATTACTTTGCAAACTTTAAAGTGCTATATGAATGCTCAAGACAGTCAGTTCTTCAGTCACGTCCAATTCATTGTGACCCCATTTAGGGTTTTCTTGGCAAAGATACGGGAGAGGTTTGCTATTTCCTTCTCCAACTCATTTTATAGATAAGGAAATTAAGACAAACAGGGTTAAGTGACTTGCCCAGGGTCATACAGCTAGTAAGTGTCTGAGGTCACATTTGAATGTGAGTCTTCCTGACTGTAGTGGAAAGAATAGTGGATTTGAAGTCAGAGGACCTGAGTTCACATCTGGATTCTGCCAAGAACTTACTGTGTGGCCTTAGGCAAGTCATTTAACAACACTGGACCTCACTTTTCTTTTCTACAACATTATGGAGTCAGACCAAATGGTCCTTAATGTCTTTTTATTCTCCAAATCAATGATGTGATGCCCATGAAGGTGGTAAGCTACAAAATGAGTTCCCAAGGCAGGGGACAGCATTTTGGTCTTATTCCTGGCTGTTTTTTTAAACAAACAAGATAGACACTCTTTAATCTACAATAGGCTGATGCCTGCTGGCATTGAAGCAAATTGCATGGCCTACAGAATCTTTCTCAAGCCGTACTTTCCTTTTTTCGGGAAATACCTTTCATTCCTCAGATCCTTTGTCTCCTATTTTGTGTTCCTCAGGAACATCACTGGTTGTTCTTATTTCTTAACTGAAAGAATGAGGACCATAAAACTTCACTTGAATAGATTTCCTAATTTAACTCCTCCATTAGCCAGCAATTTCTTTTTCTTAAAACAAACCAACCTTTCTCCTGAGCCACTCCTGGGAGCCATGGGGACATGATCTGCAATAAATGTCTCTGGTCATTGCCCACTGCCGAGTCTCATGAGTTTGTTGCTGTATGACTTATAAGGATTATTTTTTTTAAGAATGAGATAAGAATTGATTCCAGTCATGTTCAATTCCATGAGATCCATTAGAAGACTTTGAAATTTCAATATAACCTAAGCCGCTTTTTGTTTTCGTATCTCTAATGAGTTAAATGAGTTCTAGTCATTAAATGCTCATTAAGGGAGAAAGTTTCCCGAAGATTGAAAAAAAATTATCCTTTCAAAATGGCATCTTGCAGCATCAAACAAAAAACAATTTTAGTCACTCTTCCATATGAAAGTTCTTAATATACTTAAAGACAGCAATCACTTCCCTCTTTTCACACACACACCACACCACCCCCCCAACCTCCCCTGTCACTAACACATAGTAGGTGCTTAATGAAATATTGCTGAGGGTGGGAGATATTTACCCTTTAGAACAGGGCTGTCCAAAATGTGGCCTGGCCCTCAGGCCACCTGCTGCCAGCAGTGTGATTTATGGGTCCGCCTACAAGCATAGAGATTTACATAAATGCTTTAGTAAAGGAAGCCTAGCTAAGGCAGAGCTCTCACTAAAATGGCAAATCAAAATATACTGTCTATTGTTTCAATAAAAACCTAAGGTTGTACAGCCCTGCTTTAGAACATAAGACCCAGGAACACTCAATAGCTTTCAAGATTCAAATATTTGAATTTAAGCCCTCAAGTATTGAGGGTTGTTTATATGGACAGGAAGTTAGTTCTGCTTGACCCTAACAGGCAGAAATAGGAACAAATTGTAGAAGTTGAAAAGAATCCATATTTAGCTTAATGTCAAGAAAGTTCCCGACAGAGCTTTCCCCAGGTAGCATGGGTTACCTTGGGAGGTAGTGCTATTATTCCCAGCCTTGCAGCTCTTCAAACAGGAGCTAGGCAGCTGCTTGTCAGGTATTTTATGGTGGGGATTCCTCTTGTGCACAGTTTGGGCTAGATGGTGGCTGAGGACCCCTCCAAATCATGAAATTTGGGGAGCTGAATTGACCCTTCAAATGACTCCTGAGGACTGAGAGTTAACCCAAATTTGAAAACAGACATGGAATTCTCCTTAATGGTGAGAAGAGAAGGTAGAGTTACTTGATGACTCTGAAGTTCACTTGGCAAAAGTGTTCACATGTGAAGAATTGGTGTCAATTATCGTAATGACTGCATATACGTAGGTTGCTTTCCAGTTTACAAAGCATGTTCCTCATAAGAGCCCTGTTGAGACAGGCAGAGTGGGTAGGATATCTCAGATGATTTAGAAGACGAAGGAATCTTAGAATTCTGCTCCACCCCCTCTCTTTGCAGATGAGGAACAGAAGGGTGGGAAAGGTGATGTACTTGTCCAACTTCACACAGATAATAAGATCAGAGAAGGGATTAATGTCTACATTTTTGATTTCAAATCCACTTATATTCTTATTTTACATATAGGAAAGCTGAAGGTTATAAAGGCCAAACAATGACCTACTTCGAATCATAATGCTCATAAATGCCAAAGTTATACCTCCTAATTCTAAGATCAGTATTCTTTCTGGTCTGATGGATAAAAAGTTCTAGAGACATAATTTCTGGGTAATTAATCATTTTTAATTGTGTTAGTTTATAATTAATAAAATGGGTCGGTGACACTCTCTAATGCCAAAGACGAACCCACTTAACATTTGTATGCCCTGGGACAGCTAGGTGAGTAGAGCACCTACCCTGGAGTCAGGAGGACCTGAGTTCAAATTCGACCTCAGACACTTGACACACTTACTAGCTGTGTGACCTTGGGCAAGTCACTTAACCCCGATTGCCTTGTCTTCCTCCCTCCAAAACAAAACATTTATATGCCCTTAGAAGACTGGATATTCCTGAGGGTAGCAATCAACTCTGACTGGCTAACCAGAGAGAATGAATATTGTAATGAGAGAGGACATATTCTAATTAGGGGCTGAGGGACATGACTTTTGTCACGTCATTTGCTTCCAAATCACCCTTAGCCTTGGGCAGTCTTCCAGACAAAGGATCTACCTAGTTGTCCAAACTTGCCTAAATGGAAGACAATGGATTTAAATTAGATTAGATTAAATTCTTTGTAAAGTTTTCTTGGTTGGGACAACTTCACCTACATAAGATAGTATTGGTGGGGTAAATTTTGGGGAAAGGCCAAGGATCTCCCCAATAATTTGGTATTTAATTACCATTTCTCTCAGTATATCTGCAATTATTGCCAGGTGATAATTCAACTTCAAAGCAATGATGAGTAGCCAGGAGCAGAGCCTGGTAACAGTAGTAAGAGTGAACATTTCTATAGTCCTTTATGGCTTACTAAATGATTCAACTACATTACTTTGCTTGAACTTCACCACCACAGAGTGAGATAGGTAATACATGTAGTATTATCCCTATAACAGATAGGAGGAAACAAGTCACAAAGAAATTAAATGGCATACCAAAACTCAGAAAGTGTTTGAAATTCAGATTTTGAATAGAGAGCTTTCTGACTCAGACCCACTCCTCTATCATCCACTAACAGGGAGGCCAGAAATAACATGAGCATCAGAAAATAAGGCCATAGGTCAGAACTGGGATCCATTTTACCCAAAATTCAATTGTCATTTGTGGAACTGACCAACGTTTCTTAGGAGGTCTCTGTTGTCTTACACTTACAAGTTAGTTATAGACTAATTTGTCTTAGAGGCCATCAATGGCTCTGTCAGTTGGAGGTTTGTCCCAGCTCTTTTAAAGTCAATAAAATTAATGGTAGTTTTCCTCATAGGCATGGGTTTTCTATACCTCATAAAAATATTAAACATGTTTGCTGAAAGGAAATGATGTCTAGGAGCTAAAACTGAGTATCTAGTGTGTTGTCCAAATCTGGCCAGATAAGAAAGGGTTTTTTGCTCCATCAGTGCCCAGATTCATTATGGTTCAGTGGGAAATGGGGTAGTTTGGAATCAGAAGACCTCAGTTCAAATTCTAATTCTGCTATTTACTGGTGTGACCATGTGGCAAACCACTCTGACCTCATTTTCATCATTTGTAAAGCAAAGAGGGAGGAGTAAATGATCCCTAGGCTCTTTCTAGCTTTTATGACTGGAAAGCATCAAATGAAGACTTCACCTCATAGCCTGATGGTCAGCAGGAACAACTGTGAAAAGTTTCTCATTTCTTTACCTTTTTCCTCACAAGCTCCTTTATATTTTGAAAGAGAGTGGTTTTGAACCCTTCCAATAAGCCTCCACTCCCAACAACTCTGCCTTCCATTATCACAGGAACTGAGATGATGGTGAATCACAACTTACTGGGACTTTGGAGGGGGGAAGGTGAGCTAGCAAACTGTCCCGCTATTTTCCCTAATCTTTAGTGATTTAGTCACTATCTGCTAAAACAAACAAAACTCTCCTTTCCTTGCTATCTCTCTCTATTCCCTCATTCCCAACGATCTTAACCCTATTCCCTCTCCTTTCCCCCTAAAACTCCCCCTACCTTGTAATGGCAAGCAAAGTGGGACTTTTTGTTTTGCTCTTTTTTTCTTTTGGGGTTCTAGTTCTTCTCAGCACTAAGGTAATCAAGTGCTTTTGATTGAGTCTTGCCTTTGTTTGAATCAAGTCTTTGACTGAATCAAGTCTTTGATGACCTGCCTAAGTAACAAGAAAGCCTAAGTCGCATGAGTTGGAGTCACGTGGTTGTGATGCCTTCTGTGGGCTGATCCTGAAGAAGCATGTATATCTTCTGAGGTTAGCATTTTGCTTGGGGGCTCACTTATTTTTGGAAGAGTGTTCCTGTGACTTGGCCAGATGAGACTCTGGATAGCTGTTAAGGAGCACTGCCCCCCCACACCTCCGCTTTGAAAACCCAGAGGTTGGCACTTTCCTCTCTGATAATTATGTATGAATTGCTATGGACAGACAGTTAGAAGCCCTGTCTACTGATTTGTGTTATTTGCTCTGTTTATATAATTTCTGCTTATAATTTCTGTTTGTGTTTCCTCTGAAGTCCAGGGTGCTGACTTTTCCCCCTGAACTAAGTGAATGATATATGTATGTTTAATTAAAGTGAGATTGTAAACCCCTTAAAGTTGCTCTCCTTAGAAAAGCAGATCAAAGAACCTGTGCTAGCAGCCCTCCTGTGTGCTGATGTTATTGGCCTTACATCTCCACAGAAGCTACTGGCAACACCGTTGTTACACACCCCCCAGCCAATTGTCTTGTTCCCTTTTCTTGCGCTGTGTCTCTGAGACCACTGAACTACAGGTAAAAAAATTGTTTTCTTTCCTTCTAGATTTCCCCTTCTTATATTCTTTCCACCTTCTGAAACTCAGGCCCACTGTCAAGGAAAATTTATGCAGCCGGAATCCTAGGTCTCCATGGCACTGAAAAGAATGGAGAAGGGGGATGGACCAGGGCATGGGGTTCGGTTTTATTAAAAACCCCTGCATCAGATTCTTGAGTCAGTGAGTGTAACCTCACTTCTAGTAGGAGGTGGGGGAGTAGTGCAAACTGGACTTAGGGTAGGCATCAGTTCATGCTCTGTTTTTTTAACCTTATTTTAGATTCTTCATGTCCCGGACTATGGAGACAGCTGAAGGTGTTCTGCCTTTGGTGTATAATTTCTTCTTTGGAGAGGTTTGAAGGGTTGTGAGGATCAGAGAAAATGCCTAGTCCTCCGTCTTTGTTGCTCATGTGACATCTGTCCTCCACTTGCAAATTCTATTGTCATATCATTACCACTATGTTGCCACCCTAAACCTCATACGGTAGGAACAATATTCTAAAATCCTTTCTGGCACTCCACCTCATAGGCAAACTAGGTGAGTTTTTCCTCAAAAGGTGTTAAAATTATCCTTGATATTTGATTTGCTCAGGGGACTAATAGGTCAGGCTGTTGACATCACTTCTTGGTAGCCTGAATACAAAGCATTTACAAGAAGTGAACGCCTCTCTCTGATACTCATCTCGTAGACTTAGAAACAGTGGAGCTTTGCTCAGCTGAATCAATTCAGTGTTATTGATGTATATTCTTGTTGAATATCCTTCCCTTGCTGTGGCTAAGTAAATCTCCTTTTGTTAACTATTTTTTTTAAAAAGAGGGATGGGAAAGGCTAATTGTAGAAGACAAGATTTTAGCTAGGTCCTGAGGTGAAAAGCCAGTACAATTTATGGAGTCATAGAACTTCAGTTTGAAGGGAGCTCAGTCCCCTTGGAAGGCTGTTTTCATAATCTCCTATCAGGCTAATTGTAGAAGACAAGATTTTAGCTAGGTCCTGAGGTGAAAAGCCAGTACAATTTATGGAGTCATAGAACTTCAGTTTGAAGGGAGCTCAGTCCCCTTGGAAGGCTGTTTTCATAATCTCCTATCAGAGGTAAAGCACTGTTGACTTGGGGTGTATGGGGTGTTCAGGGAGAACTAGTACCTATGGTGTGAATCTTTGCTAAGTCCTTTTCAGAAATGCTCATTCACCTTTTGTGTCCACCTGTGGCTCCAAGAAGTTGACCATAGAGTAAAAGCATCTTAGCAGACAGGCTAAAATCATATTTTATGATTTTAACATAACAAAAAGGCCTCAAACCAGTTGGTGACTTAAGTGATGACTATCCCAAACGTACGAAGACTTCCCCTGGCAGATGAAAACAATTTGTTTCAATGTCCATGAAGGTGGCTGAAATAGGCCTTTGGGATGCTACGCCAAGGCCATCCACTGAATCTCAGGCTGTTGCCAGTCATCTTGACTTTTGTCCTTCCACTAGACTTTGATGACTCTGGAAGTGAGAGGGAAGCCAATGGCTTTGTGCAACTTTGCCTCACTTAAATCCAGTTCAAGCACGAGTTAAGCCATCACCCATCAGGTCACTAGTCCTCTTCAACAATGAAGGGTGAACAACTATTCCCTTACTTTCAATAAATTCAGTGGCACACAACAGCTATCAGCCAATAGTATTGCTCCAGCCACTATTCCAGAAGAATTTTGATAAGTTTTAAGCTTCTTTATCATGCATTCTGAGACTTATTTCAATCTTCTTCCTCCTTTTGGTCAAGAAAGTATTAGTTGTTCCATAGCTGCCTTGGGATGATGGGATAACCTTGGATTTGATCATTATATAGGTTTTTGTTTGTAATTCTTTAGTGATCCATTCTGTTGTTTTTCAAGCATGCATTAGCTGGCATTACAAGGGTGTAAATTTCTCTAAATATGTTCTTCCCATCAAGTTTATTCTTGTTATTATCTACCACATAATTCTCCACTACTCACAAAGAATACTGGATTAGGAATCAGCAGGTCTGTATTCCACTGGAATCTAATCCTAAAAGTGCAGGTCAGAACGTGTAATCCCTACTATTCGACAAACTCCAGTACTCTGGTATCTCCTTACACCTCTAGAATCAAATATATACTGCTCTGTTTGGCTTTCCAGTCTTGCTGCACCTTACCCCCTCTGTGTAACCCACTAACCCTCTACGCAATGCCACTGGCCCCTTTACTGTTCCTCTATCACCTAACTCTTTGCATTTTCGACAACTGTTCCCCATGCCTGGAATTTTTCCCCTTTTCATTTCAGCTGCCTGATTACCCTGACTTCCTTCAAAACTTAATTAAAAATCCTTCCTTCTGCAAGAATCCTCTCCAATGCTCATGCCTTAGCTCTGAGATGTCATCAGATGTTGATTTAATTATCTCCAATTTATTCTTTATATTTCTTTTTTGTCTATAGTGGTTTGCATGTTGTCTTACCATTTCAATTTTGAGCTCCTTGACAGTAGACACTTTTTCAGTTTTCTTTTGATTTGTTCTTTGTTTTCCTTTGTATTCCCAATACAACAGTACCTTCTACATAGTAGGCACTTAAGAAATGCTTTTTGACTTGACTAATCCAAACTCTGCCTATAATTAGATTAAAAATATCTGTTTAGCTAAAAAAAAAAAGGAATTAGCAGGGAGAAAATTGCAGGCATGTGGGACAGTCATTGAAAATACACAAACCCAAGAGTTGGAGTGTCTTGAGCAAGGAATAGAAAGAGACCAGTGTCACTGGTAGTAAACATTAGCCATAGAAATTGAACTCATGTCTCCTAACTTGCCAATGCTATTCCTATAATACCATGCAGTACTCCCTTGTGAATATATTCCTTGCTTCCCACTACCACTTTCAGGTTCTCCTTCACCCACCATCACTGCACCCTCTCAATCTATCAGTCTATGTCACTCAGTCCCCCTCCTTTTTGGATCTACTGACCATCAAGTTACTTTTTTCCCTCTCAAAAGGAATTCAGTACCTTGCTCCTAGTCCTTTTCCATGTACCAATTCCTCCCCTCAAAGTTTCTATCACTCATGTCCTTTTTTCTCCACTTACATGACTCTCTCTACCTTAATTCAGACTTTTATCACCTCTAATTTGGGCTCATAATAATAGCATTCTAACTGTTCTATTTGCTTTCAGTCTATTCAATATCCAATACATCCTCCATTTGACCACTAAAATAATTTTACCAGGATCTGGCCATTTACCTTTTCTCAAAAACCTTGGCTTTCCATAATTTCTAGTTCAAGATACACTCTGTATGAATTTTAAGACCCTATACAATCTGGCCCCGCTGTAGCCAGAATCCTGGGACAAGAGGATCATAGATCTAGAGATGGATGGCATCTCAGAGGCCTCCTAGTTCCAGCCCCTTTACAGATGAGAATACTGAGTCCCAGGGAGTAAGTCATCTTCCCTGAGCCTCCATTTCCTCATCAGCGAAGTGAGATGGACAGAGCTGATGGTCTCTGAGCTTCTTTCTAACATGGAATGTTTGATTCTGTGACCTGCTTTTTGCTAGTAGTCCTCCTCAGAGTAAGAGGGGGGAGACACAGCAAGGGATGGTTGCAAGGGTTGGTCCTGATTGTTTTGCCCAGTCATGATGATTGTATGGTCAAGATCTGATTGCTGGTACCCTTTGTTGTCGTGTTTGGGGTGATCAGTAAAAATGTAACTCCTGAATCATTCCCACTGACAGAATCTGAATGGGCATTAAGTGAAGCACTCAGTAATCATGGGGGCAAAGAGACACAATTGACTCTTTTGCCCAAAATCCTCTCTTGATTTTCCTAGGCTGAGCCTCTCATGACAGCATTATCATAATCTGAAATTAGTATTGGATAGCACCCCCTCTCCAGACCTTCGTTCTCCTTCACCAAACAGGCCAAAGGCACCTCACCCAATTTGTAACTTGTCATCTATTTGGAATTTGTAGCTTCACCTGCTACATAGCCTCATTAAAGAGGTGCACTATTTCTATGTGATCTTTATAGCTGATATAACCTTTACTGACCGAGAGGGATGTGTGTGCCTTTGTGCTCGATGCTTTGGAAACTCCTGCCTTCTAATGGCAACTTAGTGTCTGGGCTGGACTGGGCTGGGCTGATGAACCCAATGAGCAGAGGCAAAAGTGGTTTCTTCCTTTAGCTTATGGAAAAACCTTTTGGTCACTATTTGGCCTTGGAATGAAGTAGCTTAGAAAGAAATTAATTGTAATTTCCTTAGAGGTGCATGCTTTATAAACCTCAGGCAAATATTAAAAACCCTAGCCTGAGATGAAATGATGCCCAGGAGCCAAAATCAAGGCTAATGCAAACTGAAACCTTATATTGTCTAATTAAAGTGTCTCTGCAGTGCACTCCCATTACTGAGTGCTTCTGACAAACAACCTCCAGTTAGGTGTGGCTTGCGTGTTGGAATAAGCATGCTGGTTGTGGTTTGGACAGTTTTCTCTTGTCAACTTAGCCTTGGGCATGGAACGTGAGCCATTAGAGGTAACAGACTATGTACAAGTTGACAGTGTGCTCTGGCTGGGTTTGTTTAAATGAGGAAAGATGCCCTACAAAATATGTGCATTATGTAATTATTTGTAGTAGAGTGGTGAGGGGCAGTGTGATTTAGTGCAGAAGTGTCAAACTATTAAATAGCCAGGGCCAACAAAACCCCTGAGTGGAGTAGGAACCAGATTAAAATGTAACTGGGAAATGTTTAACAAAATAAATACAAGTACAACAATAGATAATATCACTTTGTGATTTCTAAGCCAATACGCAGCCACAAGGATCTGTTTCTATTTGAGTTTGATCCCACTGTGGACTGGGAACTGGACTTAGAGTCAGTAATACCTGGGTTCAAGTTACCCTTAATAGCTACATGAATGAGGGCAAGTCACGTCACCTTCCTGAGACTCAGTTGCTTCATCTGTAAAATGTATCAGTAAGGCAAGATTCACGATATCGATGGTGACCATGAATATGCCTGTATAATTCAGAATCTCAAAATATGAGACACTTTCTATATAGAAGGCAAAAGAAGTAAAGCATTTATTCAGACACCAGAAGATCAAATCCCTGAACCAATAATTCTCATTCAACATAGCAACAATTGTGTCCCAAAGCCAGTAAGTCCACTTCAGTGTAACAGCAAGGAAATTAAAACACAGAATCACAGCAAGGAGCCAAGCCATTCTGTGACCTTCTCCTCTGTCCCAGCCTTCCCATAAACACTCATTCACAAACTGTAGCTGTCTGCTTGCCTGCATCCTCTCCTCCCACAGTTCTGAGAGCCCTTCCAGCTCTCTTTCAGCCCTTCCAGTGTGTGTGTGTGTGTGTGTGTGTGTGTGTGTGTGTGTGTCTGTGTGCCCTTCTTAGGGCTCCAGGGCTTCATACCTAATCAGCAAAAGGGTGTGGTCCTGAGGCTTAGCACCTACTTAGCAAAAGGTGTAGGCCTTTCTACAAACAAGCCTCCTCCAACCAAGCTTCCCCTAACTAGCTCCAGCTGAGGCCTATTAAGGGGATGATTGGGTGGGGAAGATCTTTAATCACTATTAGCACTGAAGGAGGGTGGGTAGATTTAACAGGCTCTAAGGCAGGGGTTCCCAATTTAGGGTATATGAATGTATTTAAGTGCTTTGATAATTATTTCTATATGATTGGTTTCCTTGGTGAGTCCCAGGTTCAAGCCTGGTGTATTTGAATAAAATTCTTCACATTGTAGAGAGAATGATTACTTGATTCTTCTTGTCACTTGAGGGGAAGAACTGGTACAAGACCTTGGGAGAAAAGAAACCTTCTTTCTTCCTATTCTGAGACATATGGTTCCAGACCCTCTTTGGGGAAAAACAGAGAGAGGATGAGAGCAAACTTTGAAGGGCAGACATGTGCAGGGCAGCTGGCCTCCCAGAATGTCTCTGATTTCCAAAGTCTTTTCTTTTTTTTCCTTTGGTCCTCTCCAAAGAGGATCTGGAAGCACCTAAGTCTTTTCTCAAAGCAGGAAGGAAAAAATAACTCTCTTTTCTCAAGCTCTCATACCAACTGCCTCATCAAAAAGACATGTAGTATCAAGTAATTAATTAATCTCTTTACCAATGAGAAGAATCTTATACAAATATACCAGGCTTGAATCCTGGGTAACATTTATAATCCCATGTATTTTATTTTATACATTTAAAAACATTATTCTGAGAAGGGGTCTATAGGCTTCACTAGACTGTCAGAAGTCCAAAACACAAAGAGGTTAATAATTTGTATTCCACTATGATTTGATAATGTTCCTATTATCTTATGAATATTAAATCTAATAGTAGAACATAAGCTCATGGAGAGCAGGGATTTTTGTACTTGTAATCCCAGGACCTGTGACAGTTCCTGCTACCCAGCAGGAGCTTAATAAGTGCTTCTTGATTGGTTGATCACTTTCTCAATTCTCTTCTAGAGGACTTTGACTGGACCAGGTTATATCTTTATTTGGTAGATTTTAATTCAGTTGCATGGTCATCATGATTAGACTAGGACACTTTGCCAACCAGGATTGGAGCTAAGGAAGCAGCATAAAGGACGTCATAAGAGAGATGCATAACTAGAAAACAAAGAGTGGGGTATAGTCATCTGGTGAGGGCACTGGGGATCTCACTTGTATATGAGTGTATGAATAAAGTGAATTATTACAAATATATACCAAGTAGTTCAGTACAAATAGTTTGAGAGGGAGGGCACTTGTGCTTTGAGAGATCAGGAAGGGCTTCATGCAGAAGATCCGTCATAAGTTATATATTAAGGGGAGAAAGGGACTTTATGAAGCTGAGATAAAGAGGAAGTACACTGGGCATCGAGTAGTCTAATACATAGGCTTAGAGATGGGAAATGACTGTCGTGGGTGAGAATCAGTACGAAAAGTGATTTGTAAACCTTAAAGTGCTAAAAAAGGAAAAGAGCTCTGGTTGTCTTTATATTTTGAGGATGCATCCCTTCAATTTCTACCTTTGGGTAAGGGGGCATGTATATGAGGGGAGTCTGATGACTACCAAAATTGTGGGGAATTACTCTTCAAATCTGTACTCTGCTGCTTTGATGGGTCTATAATCTCATCAAAGTGGGAAATTCTTTTAATGAAACAGATCATAACAAATCCATACCCTCTCAGTCTGAGAAATTCTTATCCATGCCCTCCCATAAATCCTGTAGAGATGGTCCTCCCAGTATGCTAGGGACCTTCCTCTACATCTCACCATATTTCATGGATATAGAAAGAGCAAGTGAGATCCCCATTGCTCTCACCAGATGACTATACCCCACCCTTTATTTTCTAGTTATGCATCTCTCTTATGACATCCTTTATGCTGCTTCCTTAGCTGTAATCCTGGTTGGCAAAGTGTTCTAGTCTAATCATGATGACCATGCAACTAAATTAAAATCTAACAAATAAAGATATAGCCTCCAGTCAAAGACCTCTAAAGAGAATTGAGAAAGCAATCAACCAATCAAGAATATACATAATTTATATTATGTATATAATTAAATATGTACTTTTTGTCTCTCTATTAGAATATGAGCTCCTTGAAGGTAGGGATTGTTCCATTCTTCTTAATTACCTAGTGCTTATTTAGTGCTTTAAGGTTTGCACAGGGAGGGAGGGCTGAGCCAAGATGGCAGAGTGAAAGCAGAGATTCACCTGAGCTCTCCCCCAAATCCCTTCAAATACCTCTAAAAAGTGAATCTGAACAAATTCTAGAGCAGCAGAATCCACAAAGGGACAGAGTGTGGCAGATTTCCAGCCCAAGACAATCTGGAGGGTCCACAGGAAGGATCTGTTGTACTGGGCAGGGAGAGAAGTGCAGTCTACCGACCTTAACACAGCCAGAGCAGACACCAGGGGACTGAATCACAGGCAGCCGTGGTGATTTCCAGACCTCTCAGCTCACAGGAGTGGGAGGCAGGGTAGTGGGAGGGTCTGTCCAAACTAGGTGAGAGAGAAGTGCCGTCCTGCACAGGGCCTGTAGCAATGGCAGCAGCTCCTCCTGGGCCTATCAGCCCACCAACTGAATGTCTGAAAGTCACCACTTTAAACTTCTGGGAGCCAAGATGGCAGGGTAAGCAGCAAGTCACTCTCACCCACCCCATTGACCTTGAAAAAACCCTATAATATTGCCCCAGGAAAACTCCTGGAACAGTGGAGCCAGCAGAAAGACAGGGTATAGCAGTCTTTTAGCTCAGGAGGCTAGGGGGGTTAATGGGAAAGGCCCCTCTTACTGTGGCTGAAGGGGACCAGTACAGGATAGGAAGTGTCCCAGCTCTTTCTCTCCATTATCTCACTTGATCCTCATGATAAACCTGAGAGGTAAGTACTATTATCATCATAATTTTAAAGATGAGGAAACGGATTTGAGAGACATTAAGTGACATACCCAGGGTCACATGGCTGGTAAGTGTATAAGATAGGATTTGAACTCAAGAGTTTCTTGACTACAACACTCTATCCATGGTACCACCTTTGTACCTAGTACCTAGCATAGTGCCTGCCACCCGGTATCTAACATAGAACCTGACACTATATAGTAAGTAGATGCTTAATAAAAGCTTGTGGATTGATTGAACAATCCTGTGAAGTAGGTAGTAGAAGTATTGTCATTCCCAATTTGCAGATGACAAAACTGAGTTTCAGAGGAGTTAAGTGATTTGTTTATGGTCATAGATAGCAGAACTGAGCTTTGAAACAACTTTCCTAACTCCAAGTCCATAGCTCTTTTTAGCACTGCATACTGCCTCTACTATACAGTAGTCTGATGCTCCTATTTCTTTCTTACGAATGGACTTACAGATCACTATGAATGTTGCTTTCTCCTTACAGGCTAATATTGTGCCAATACAGCCATGGTTCAATCATCACTGCCAAAGGAATCAGCGATATATTTTGTTTTTGATCTTCAAGAAAGTGATTACCTAATATTTTAATATAGAAATACCAGTTCTGCCACCTTATAAAGTTGTCTATAAAAGGCTACAGAAGACTGGTAGTCCAGGGCAGGAATTACAGGAAAGCCTGAGACCCTAATTCCCAATGTGACAAGTGTGTACCATTTGTCCTCAGCTCCTGGAGGCCCCTCCCAGACATGAGGTTAGTAATTGCCTTCATGTCATAAGTTTGTCTTAGTCTCTTTCCTCTCCCTAAGGTGACTTACACGACACTATCCCAGGAAGTATATAAAGATACCACTAGTATTTTTCTGTCTTGCAGTATTAACTTCTTTCCTTTCGGTGGGTTTGTGTGGCATCCAACATATCTTCAAATAACTTTGTCTACTGCATACCCATGTACCCGCATCCTTCAAAGTGCAGAAAACTGAGACTCAGGGCTAGCGATAAGGAATGGGGCTCCCACGTCAAGGCTTAAAAGAATAAATATCAAGGCTGCTGATTTATAACTAATTCTGCCCACAGGTTCTTTAATAAACCTCGACCACCTTGTAAGTCTCTTGAGTTACTCCCAGCACCTTGTAATTTGAACCCAAGCTCTGGTCACTTGGTCCATCAGGCTGAGGCACTGTCTTAATGAACCATAGCAGATTAGAAAAAAAAATACCTTTTAGTGGTACCCAGTGCTTTTCTACAGGGAGATACAAAGAATCAGCTCTCTCTTTGATCTCTCCATATGTACCCACACAGATGAACAGCTTTGGTGAAGTTCGATTGCTTTTGTCTCTCCATTGATCTTGATACATAGCTGAGAATTTGACAGTTATGATCGTGATCACATCAAACATGCAATCTTACATAATCTTAACATTTATGTGGGAGATGGCATGTTTGAGGGGAGCCTTTCAGGCTTCAATTTGTCCTTACAAATCAAAAGCAATTTTTGACAATCAGTGAATAATTGATACAGCTAGATCTTATATTCACTAATACTTCTTAGCCAACTGTGTCATTGTGAAGATGCTATCTATTTTAGAAAATCTGCCAAATACTTACCTCTTACCATCTCAAATTTCCATCAGGAAAACCCCAATGTATGCACACAAAACATTCTCATAATGTTTTAGAGAAAGGAGCAAATACTCAGAGGATCAGTGGTTGGTAATGTCTCCTCAGTCACTTTTTTCTAGCTGTGACTAAATGGTGTAGTAGATAAAATACTGGGCCTGGAGTCAGGAAAATCTGAGTTCAAATCTGGCCTCAGACATTTATTAGCTATGTAATGCTGGCCAAGTCACTTAATGTGCTTCAGTTTCCTTATTTATAAAATGGTGATACTTTTTCCCTAGGGCTGTTTTTACGATCAAACGTGATAATGTTTGTAAACCTTAAAGTACCATAGAAATGACTGCTATTGTCCTATTTCTATTCCTTTGGAATTTTTCCAACTTTTATGTATCTTGAAAATGGAGACAATTGATCCTCAAATGAGTGGCTTAAAAAGTCTTTTCTTTTTAATGGGGGTTTATTCTGTATAAGTACTGCTTCCGTGACTTCACTTAGCTCTCAATACTGAGGTCTAGCTCTGGTCATAGCTGAGAAAAGATTACCACAGAAATACTCAGGTTGTTCATGACTATGTGCTGTCTTTCCTGCTACCAAGAGATTGTGTTGGGTAGGTTCAGATCAAAGGAGTAGGGGGGAAGAATAATTTTAGCAGGGAGTTACCAGTTTGTACAGATTGATGTCTGGGGCTTCCCGAAGGAGAGCGAGGAGCCCTGTGTGTTAGCAAGGTCACTGATAAAGATGTTAGTCTCATTTGATAGGTAAGAATACTTCAGGTATGCATCTCTGAGCTGTTGAAAAAGAAATAATTCCCAGGTTTCTGTGTTGTCATTCAAGTTTAGAGAAAAGATTTTTTAAAAAATCCAAATTGTGTCACCCAAGGTGTTATCTGCCCCCTCCCAAGCCTTCTGTCATCTGCACATTTGATAATCCTACCATCTATGTCTTTTTCTGAGTCACTGCTGACCCTGTTAAATATCAGAGTCAAGCACACATCCATGGGCTAATAAATGGACGCTTCCTTTTCAGTTGTTATCAAACCATTAATGACCATTCTTTGGGGTCCAACCATTGAATCTTTCTTCCTATACTATTATCTGGTCCATGTGTCAAATTACAATACAATTATTAGGGACTTCAAAAGGCCCTTTATAAAGATGCATAAAAAGCACTATGTGACTGCCCATGTGCCATTGAAGATATGCCAATACAACAAGAATGGACAATGTGTCAAGAACACTGCTCACACATCATTAAAAAGCCATAGACTTTACACATGAGATTGAAAGGCCCATGTCATGTTGAAGGTACACTGCTCATTTGTCATGAAAATGTGGGTGCTCATACATCTGGATTGTTGCTCTCTCAGAGAGCATTCAGTGGGATTCCAGCATAGACCTTCCACACAACTAGTAAATGCCTGAGGTCTGAACTCCGGTTTTCCCAAATCCATGCCTGGCATTCTATCCACTCTATGGAAGGATGAAAGGGTAAGAAATGTGTGAGAGGAGTGTAGTTCTTCAATGTAATAGTTAGCTATGGGGTCATGATGGGAAAGGGGATAAAGTAAGGCCAGATCAGGAGTTATGGATGAGTAGAACAAGGAAGGATCACAATATTGGAGATCATGCCAAAAATATGAAACAGCATTAGGAGAAGTGAGACTTATAGGCTTAGACAGAAAAATAGCAGTTTATGATCAGAAGAGAATTTTAGAGTTCAGCATCTTGGAAGTGAAATGATTTTGAGGGTTGATGAGACTATTTCCATATTTGTGAGAGACTAAGGTAGAACAGAGATGGAGGTTATGGGAATGGAGGAAGACAATGAACTAGGAGGCCAGGGTATTTGTAGGGTCATTATATTAATCATCAATAAACAGGATGACAGGACCTAAAACTGGACCTTTAAGGTTGCCTCATCTAATTTCTTCATTGTATCAATTAAGAAACTAAAGTCCATAGAGGTTAACTTGTTTAAAGTAACTTGTTTAAGGTCATACAGGTAGCAAGTACCAGAGGCAGAATTCAAACTCAAGAGAAATATCATGATACAGTAGAAAGAGCCTTGGATCTGAAATCAAAGACAGCCTCTGTCGTTACTTGTGTGACCTTGAACAAGGTTAGTTAACTCCACTTAACCTCTCTGTACCTCAATTTCCTTAACTATAAAATAAAAGGGTTGGATTTGATGGCCTCTATGGGTCCTTCCAGCTCTAACTCTTAAGATCCTAACATGCTCTGATTTAAAATGTGGTATTCTCTCCCCAAATGTATACTGACTCATTTACTGAAGCTGTTGTTACTCCTTGCAAGGTAGTGGTAGGCCTTGGGGACAAAAGATAAATAAAATGTAGTTCTTGCCCTCCCAATTTAATTTGGGAGACAGCTCATATACATAAGAAGCTATATAATCATACAAGGCAGAATATGTTAATTTCTAAATGGTCCCTCATAATTAAAGATTCAGAGACTTGGGTAGAACTCAACTAGTGCAACTGTACCATTTTATAGATAAAAAAAACCCAAGGCCTCGAAGGGATAAATGATATGCCTAGGGTTATGTAAGTACACTGACAGTAAATAGAAGAGCCCAGGTTGACTCTGGAGTCCACGTGCTATTTGCACAGAGCATGGGGTTAAATGTTCCATCCCCCTCCTTTTTTCAGGACTATGTGGCCTCTAACCATCATTCAGGAGGATCTTTCAGCTCTCCTGGTCTGAAAAATATTTCTTTCCTTCCCTGCCTTTCCACAGGCTTGTGGGTGATAATGTGTGCTCTCTGCAGATTGTCACAGACCAAGAACCTTGCCTAACCAAACAGAATGGGAGCATCAGCCCTGTGCTGCCGTTGTCAGAAAGCATCGTATCACACACCTGCCGGGGTAAACAGTCATCCAGCAAAGAGAAAAGCAAGAAAGGAAGAGGCCTGACCTTAGGAAGAAGGGTAAAGTGACTCCAGCAGAAAGGCTAAGTGAGAGCTAGTCCTTTGCTAGACTGCTATAATTTCTGGGTGAATAGAATAGTAGAAATAGGAAATCTTTCCCAATTCCCTCAGTTGAGAAAGACTTTTTCCCAACCCTGGACCTCACATAGTCCTCTTTGTTCCAATTACTCCTTCCAATACATGTGTTAAATAATATTTCATCTCATAGTTATCTGACTTTTTTCTTATCCCTCTACTAGATACTCAGCACCCTGGTGGCAGAGAAGCCATCTTACCTAAACTTTGTAGCTACCTCAGCACCTATAGTATGGTGTTCTTTACCCTACTTTTTTTTTTAAATGGGACTGAATACAGATAATGGATAGACTAGTGGAGGGAACACTGAATTGAGCACTGAAAGATATGAGTTCTAGCCCTGATTCTGCCAGGACTAGCTAATAAAGTCCTATCAGTTCTCTGGGCATCAGTTTCCTCATCTGTGAAACAGAGATAATGATCCCCATACCTACCTTCCTCCCATCAAGAGCTAAGTGAGATAATAACTGTGAAAGTATTCCAAAAACTTGGGAGTGCTAAACAAATAGAGAGGCCTGTTATCTAAGATTTGCTTGGCTTATGTCTTTAGGCAAGGCACTGTACCCCTCCACCCTGGAATTTCCCTTTATGAAATGGAGGTAATAATACCTGACCCTATCTGCTTTCCCAGAGAGCCTCTGTGAAAACATTTTCAATAAAAATTCTGTGAGGATAAATTAGGAAATGCAGGAAAACCTCATTAAACTGATATTGGTTTATTCAAATTAGCACATAATTTGAAGCAACTTCCATTCCTGAGCTGACAAGATTCCCTATTGTTCTTTTAATAAAGATATTGAATAATCTGAATTCAGTTAATTCCATTTTTTCCGGTTCCTTGCCTTTTGAATGGACAAGATTTTACAGAAGATATGAAAGAGCTTTGGGAACTAAAGTGCTTTCCAAATGAAAGTTATCATCAAATGCCATGTCTAAAGACAGAGTCTCCATGGTCTGGAACAGCAAATGGGCAGCTCAAAGCTGTCTTCCCCTAGGCTGCATACACTTGGCTGTTTTAAGTCTTGTCGTCTCTTTCCTCTGTCTCCTTATGACCAAATAGGGATGATGCCCTGTCTCCTGCCCCCGCTCCCCTCCCCTCCTCCTACTAACTTTCATCTGCTCTGGCTAGAGCATATCCCATCAGAGCATGTGGCTCATAGCTAAAAGTTTGGGCTTTAGAATTATGAAGCAGTCCCTTAATGATCCCTTAGTCCCTGGGTGTTGAAGAGGGATAAACCCTATGGCAGCAAAAGCCACTACACAGTAGACTTTATTTTTTAAAATAGATTTGTATTGATTTCTTTTGTTTTTACAAAGCCTGGATTTCTCCCTGTCTCTTTCCTCTTTTCATTCCTTATAATCAAGAATTTCATAGTAGCCTTTAAAGGGAAATATAACCTCTTCTTCCTCTCTTTTCTGGTCTCCTGAATATGGGAAGTGACTCTCTTTCTCCATCCCACAATATGGCTTAAAGATGTTCTTCTCTCAGGATATCTTATCTTCCTGTCTCAGTCACCAATTCTCTTTGACTCAACATCCCATTACAGAGTGGAGGGAAGCACCCAGACCCACGGGACCAATAAAAAATTGCTTCTTGATCTCAGATCACAAGGCCTTCAGTCTGAGCTTCCTCCAGTAGGGCTCAACCGAGCTCAGCACCACACATGTTCTAATGAAGTATGCTATAGGCACCCCCACCCAAAGCAGCAATAAGGATGATGACAAATTTGACCTAGAATGGCAGAAGCTGAAATCTTTTAGTGGTGAAAGAAAAAGAGTTGTATGGGACAAGAATTACACCAGCCCTGCACTTTTCTGTTTGGGGAATTCCCGATCTCATCACATCTGCTTCTTCCCCTTGTCTTGGGGTAGACATTTCATAAATTCTGATGCTTTAGCTAAAATGACAACCAACCACTGGAATGAGAGAAGAGCTGGTCTAGAAAGGAAACATCTCAATTATCATGTACTTATTTTACAAGCATTTATTCTCTCTCCTTCCCACTGTCCTTCTTAATTGAACAATAAAAAAGAAAAATAAGACCCTCATAATAAATATAGTCCAGTAAAACAAATTTTCACCTTGCCCATTTCTAAAAATACCTGTCTCATTCTGCATTTTCGGTTCATCACCTCTCTGGCAGAAGGTGAATAGCATCTCCAGTCCTCTGCACTTGTGGTTCTTTATTGCATTGACCAAAATTCTAAAGTCTTTCAAGGTTATTTTTCTTTATAATATTTTTGTCACTTTATAAATTATTCTAATCTGCTCTCTTCACCATGCATCAATTCATAGAGAAATTCCCTATTTTAAAAGGAAGACTTTTTAAAATCTTATTTTATTTTCAGTTTCAAATTCTCTTGCCCTTTTCTCCCCCAGCCCCACCTTATGAGAAGGAAAGAAATATGATACCCATTCTACAGATGAGGTCACACAAAACATTTCCATGTTAGCCATGTTCCGGGGGGACTTTCAGGCAAGTAGCTTGTGTGACTAGAAGGGGAAAAACTATGGCTTCATCAAGATGAAACAATGAGTGAATGAAAGAATAAATGAATGAAAAAACATTAAGAATTTTCAGTGTGCCAAATACTGTGCTAAGCAATACAATTTGAAAAGTAAGACAGTCCCTGTTGTCAAGGAGCTTACATTCCCATTCCTAAAATATGATGAGGGAAGGTTGGACTTCAAGGGATTCTTATGCTGGAATCCATACACTTAGGTTCTAAGATTTCTTCCATTCTAAATCCTATGCAAAGTGATCCATTGGGGGAGACAACCAATATAAGAAGGTTAGGATACAGGATTGATGAAAAGTTCATCATAATAATATCATAATAAAAGTTCATAGACCTCAGCAATAGGGTGGATGTCAAGGCCTATAGGTCTTTTAAGTGTGGCTACTGGGCAGATGGCAAGTCCTAGAGGGCAGAAGGGTGTCATAGCAGGGAGGAGGGAAGATTCAAGAGTCCTTAGGATCACTTTTTCCTTTTGACTTTTTGATAGAATTTTAAAACTAAAAAGGGTCTTAGAGGTCACCTGGTCCAAACTCTTCCTTTTTAACAGATAAGCAAATTAAGGTCCAGAGATGCTAAAAAAAACCTTGCCATAGGTAATAAATAGCAGAACTGGGATTTGAACTCAGGTTCCCTGACTCCAAATCAAATGTTCTTTCTACTTTGTTTTGGTTCAAGAATAGTAGGGATTAAACTAAAACCTTCAGGACTGACTTTGTTACTTGGCCTGAAAAACGGAACTCACAAGTGACATATGGCAGTGTGTAAAGCCTACACTGCAAACTGTGACTCCCGTTTGAATTCTGACACCTGTTTCTGTCACGTTAGTACCTCTGGGCCACTATTTTTAGAACTATTCATGTGTCTCTCTTACACACTCACACACACACATACACACACACACACTGTTGTTTCTATTTTATTCAGGACTGAAATAGCAGTTGACCCACAATATCCCTCTTTCGTTAGTGTCTTCCTCCTGTTTCTCACAGTGGAATCTAAAAAGGAAGGCAAATGACTTTCTCATAATTCTTCTTTATTAAAACTGATTTTATGAAGAACTCAAGCTTCAGGAGTGAGAGAGTAATCCCCTAGACATTCCTGAGAGAGAAGGCTATGACTTTGCCAACAATCATTAGACAAACAACCTGTCTCTCCCCTGACTCCTTCAAAATAATGTAAATTACTTCTCAACTGTAGCCTTCACCTGACACTCAAGACCTGCCAAAATCTGGTTCCAACTTACCTTTGTAGCTTTTTTCCCCACTTTATTCCTTTTCCTGCACCCTATGCTTACAATTTCCTACACAGGCCCCTCTTTTCTACCTCTGTGCTGTTCCTCAAGTTTCCTAAAAACCTGGAATTCCTTCTCCTTACATCATTGACAATTGAAGCACCAACCCCCCACCAGGCAAAGTTCAACTCAAATGCCTCTTCCTCCACGAAACTTTCCTTTTTTTCCTCTAATCAAATGTGATTCTCCCATTCTGTCTTCTCTCATAGCTTTTTGTTTATATCCCTTTTTTGTACTTATCCCATACTAGTTTCTATTGGAGTTATCTGTGTATAGTATTTGGTGGTATGGGAGGGGGAGGGAAGGAAGACAGGGAGACCAGACCTGTGATATTGCTGATAGAGGTAATTCTCAATGAAGCCAACTCCCTCTACCAATGCAGATTGATAGCTTCTCTACAATTTATAGTCTTAGAGAACTGCCTAGGGGCACTGTGAGTTTAAATGGCTTGCCAAGGGTGACATTACTAGTATATGGCAGGACTTTTACGGGGTCTTCCTGATTCTAAGGTCTAGTCTCTATTCACTATGTCAAGTTGCCTCTCCTGAATAGCGCTTGTCTCTTCTATTAGACTATAAGTTTCTTGAAAGAAGAGACCACCCAGCTTGCCATACTGAGTCAGACCAATCAACAAGCATTTACATTCTTATGTACCAGGCACTGGGCACGATTGTAGAGAATCAACTCTGAGTCAATGCCTTGTTTGCAGTACCCTTTTGATGTTGGGCTGCTGCATGATTCCCAAGTGTGTCCCTTTTCATTTTAAATCAATCCACCAACAATTATTCATGAAGTGTTTACCCTTGTGGCCCACATTGTACTAAGTGCTGGGAATACAAAGATGTAAGGGTAATAGTCCCTGCCCTCAACAAGATTTCATCCTGATTGGGGAGACAACGTGAACATATGAAATATACATGAAACCCCACCTTTTACAGGAAGCCTTTCTAGATTCCCTTTAATGACAATGTTTTCCCTCTGTTGATTATCTCCAATTTAGCCTGCATATAGCTTGCTTGTACATGGTGGTTTGCATGTTAGACCGTGAGCTCCTTTTTGGATCCCAAGCACCTAACACAGTTCCTGGCACTGGTAGGCAAACAAAAATGTATTGACTGACTGAATTTAGGCAAAGTTTTGGAAGGTGTACAGTTGTAACTGGGGTGGGGGAGAGGAGGCAGGTAAGGGAAAGCTTCATGAAGAAGATGGTTCTTGAGCTGAATTTTGAAGGAAACAAGAAATGCTGATGAGTAGAGGTGAGGAGAGAATGCATTCAAACATGAGAGACAGCTAAGGCAAAGACATAGAGATGGGAAATGGAATATGTTTTGTAAGAAGGAATGAGTAGGATAGTACGGATAGATTCTACAGTGAGAGAAGGGAGGAATGAAAAAAAAAAGGAGATGTTTTGCTGTGATCTATGAACCTGGAAGATATTCTATGACTTATCTACTAGTAGGCTTACATACGTAATTATGCTTGATTGAGCCAACATTGAATTAGTTATTATTCCCTGAACACGACTGATAGAGGATAGCAAAGGGAATTCACTCTAGCTTTTTAATTTGACTTGGGATGATCCACCAAGCGGATAATCCATGAGTGGGTAGCTAGCACTAACTTTTTCCTAAAGGCCATACTAAACAATAATGGCTGTTGCTTTGGCCACCATGATCACTGAGTGATGAAGCTTTTAGAGCTCCAGGCAGTGGTATGCTGATAAATGTTTAACAACCAGCTTTCTGAAAAAAAAAGGATGACTGGTATGCTTTTAAATTTAATCTGCAGTATTAATATGTTCTCTATCATTTAAGTCTAGAAATCAACAAAACCATAAATCAAGCCCTGATTTGTAGCATTTGCTGGTTTCTGAGGTAAAAATGCTCAATTTGAAAATTTAACAGTTGGCTCTTATGAGACCATATAAGCTATCTCCAGTACACCCCTGGCTCTAGGTTTCAATTTAACATATGTCTAGGAAAGCCTTTTGGTTTTCTTCCAATTATTCTTAAGTACCTACATCATCTCATTTAAAGGATATTTCAAATAAAATATGTAGCCACAAATGATATTTTCCACCTGAAAACCCCCTGGCATGTACATGGCAATGAGGATCTTCAAAAGTAGACCCCCCTACCTGACTGAGCTCAGCTTTGACAAAATAACCTGGCGATCATGTGGCCAAGATTGTGAGTAAACTGGTATAATGAAAAGACTGCTGGGCTTTCTAAGGTCAGATTCCTTAGTTTCAAACATTATTATTATTATTATTATTATTAAACTAGAGATATTCAAAAATGGAAAGAGGGGTACAGTCAATTCCTATTCACAAGTGGTCTTCAAGCAATACATACATGTTGGGTGCATGGTAGAGAGGATTTTAACACAGCTTTGTACTGAATGCTTTCTCATGCTCTGTGAGCCCTAGCTCAGGCACTTGCTAATTACTGGCATACTATTCTACCTTTCTGAGCCTGAATTTCCTCATCTGCAAAATGCAAATGAAGATGACGAGTATTATTAACTGCAACCGCACTCCACATAATTCCTGTGGTCCAGCCTTTCCCTTTTACAATTTGTCACATGATCAACCAAGACAGAATTGTGTAACATCATAGCTGAGCCATATCTGTAGGGAGAAAGCTGGCTTTTGCTCTGTTCTGTTTTCCCCCTTGGGGGAATAGCTGCCATGACCAGAATACTCAAGGGACATGGCTCCTTTATGGGTTCTGGGAGAAAGGATGTAGCCTCTTTGAAAAGGCAACAACAGCTGCTTGGCATGGTAGACCTTGGCCCTGCTATGGTCTGCTCATCACTCTTCACTAGATCTTATTTTCCAATACAAATTGAGAAAGATCAGTTTGTTATCCTCTGGACAGCTGTTTCTGATGTTTATGGGGGAGTGTGATATCTTGACTTTCTCTCCCAGTTTCCCCACCCACCCAAGTTAAAAAAACAAAAACAAAAACAAAAAAAACCTCATGAATGGGATAGAGAAAGCTCTAAATCTGTAGCAACGAGTGAACCGATTTCTTTGTCAACTGACCCAGAACATTAAATTGATTATGTAATTTAACAACACTGCTCTATTTGATAGCTGCCTATTAATGATGCCCCCTCCTACCTTCTAGTCAATTGCAAACTCTAGCAATGGAAGAACATATTTATTTTCTTTTGAATTTGCAATTTTCTGCCATATGAACTACTGGTAATTTGTAATTTCTTTCTCTGAGGGGAGCCTATTACCCCAGGAGAAATTATCGTCCATACTTGAAAGAGAGGAGCCTGTCCCCTTCCCCCACCGTTACTGGCACACATGGTGTCCCTGCTGCCAGAGAACCTTGACTTGAAGGTGGCAGATGAACAGCATGTTTGTAGGTATTGGTCATGACTTTTGGTATGGGAGTGGAGATGGGGAAAGTAAACGAGAGAGACAGAAACACAGAGACAGAGACACAGAGAGAGATGAATCAATGTATTGAATATTATCTTAAGGTTTGGCTCTCTGCTTCTATCTGTCTATCTCTGTTTCTCTGTTTGGTCAATTTGTCTATCTGTTTATCTCTCTCCTTTTTTTCTCCCTCTCTGTGATAGGAAAAAGGGAGATCTTTAAGAGGATGTAGAAATGATTGGAAACAATTGAGCAGCCAGTTACTTGGGGCCTCTGAAAGAGGGACAGAGAATAAGAAATACTCTATGCAGAAAAAAATATATTCAGGCTAATACAGCCCTAAGGTACAAAAAGATGTCATTCCCAAATTATACCGAGGTCACCCTTTTCCCCTCCATTACCCTACAGCTGCCCTGAATTCAATACCTTAAGATAGTAGGGTCATTGCTTCCCATTTGCAGCGTGACTCCTCTGGGTCACCCCCAGGTCACCCCTGTCCTCTCAACAATCTCAGCCTGACACAGAACACAGTGATTCTAAGCCTCCATCAAGAGCATACAAGGCCAAGTGGTTTTTATTCCTATTTTACCAAATCTATCATCTTGCTAAAATGTACTGATTCACATCGGGGAACAATCTCCAGTCTTTTCTTACCCTTAGAAGAAAAAAAGTTTTCTACCTCTGGGCCCTGAGGGGAGTCACTGCTGCTATTTTTCACTTTGTGTTCTGTCATATTCCTGGTCCCAACCCTTGCATATTTTGTTTTGGCCACTGCTAGGCTGGCCCCCCGACCCCAGGCAGAACTCTCCAGGGATGATTCCAGCCAAATCTCTCTGCCAGCATGGCCAGCTCCAGTTAAGCTGAGCCAAGAAGGCCAGGTGCTGGGCAGGAAGATATTTAGTATTTGGCTGATGGTTCATATTGAACCTCCCCCTCCTCTGAGATCCATCCATCACTAGAAACCTCTTCCTTCCCCCGCCCCCCTTCCCTTACCTCTTTTCATGAGCACTTCTCACTAAAGAAGAAGGGCCTGACCTCCTAGGAGGGAGAAACTGGTATTTCTTTTTTCTTCAAGAGTGTCTAAATTCTTTTCCATTTCCTCCATAACAAAGACAATGGAGATACCAGTTGTCATGTAAGAGAAGCAAGGAGGTAGAATGGCCAAAGTATTGGATTTGGTTATAGTCAGGAAGACAGGTAAAATTCCACCTCTGACATTTACTAGCTGTGTCTCTCTGGCTAAGTCACTTAACTCACTGAGTTTGTTTCCTTGTCCATAAAAGGAGGGGATGAACTAGATAGACTTTGAGGTCCAATTCAGCTCTAAATCTATGATCCTTTGAAAGCAAGGATCAATTCATTGGGTCAAATACATACTTCATCCAGACCAGCATTCTGTCTTTGAAAGTACTGTTTACTCTCTTTGATCTTAAACATCAAAAGGTGAGGATACACTTAGCTCCTCCCCAGGCCCTCCTTCCCCTAGCTCTGTCCTGCTCAACACAGGCATATTTTCTCTTGATGGCTGGTCCTGTCTACACCACTCATATACAGATATGATGTGTTCTTCATTTCCTAGGAACACTAATTCTATGGGCTAGTGGAAAGAGCAGTGTATTTCAATCCAGAAAATCTGAGCTTGAATCCCAGCTCTGACACTTGTACCTGTTTTACCTTAGGCAAATCACTTAACCTATCTGGGCCTTATTTTCCTCAGCTGTCAAATCAGGGGGCTCAACTAATTGAACTCTCAAGGTCCCTCTCAGCTGTAAATCATATGATCCTATGATTAAAAGCTTTAGTGTTTAATCATGCAAGGCAACTATTCCTTGCTGTCTACATTAGAATGCAATGGAAATTCTCACTTCTACAGAATGCCTTGGGGGGAAAACAGAAAAGGAAAAACCCTGAGTGGGAGTTACTCAGTGGAAACTTTTAAGAGATGCCTGCATTGCAAGACATAATTTCATTTCTCCCCACTCCCCCGCCCTTAATAGACAAAAGCCCTTTGCTGTGGTCTTTATCACCTCCTCTGAGTTTCTAGAAATCTTTCATATCCTTATCTCAGTTGCACATGGCTTCTTGGAAATGGCTTTAAGAAAACATATTTGAGGCAGATGCAGCTCCATTAACACCTTCCCTTCATCCAGCTGTGTTAGTTAAGCAACTGACAGACTTTTCTCAAATAAGAAAAGTTGCAGCTACCGAAAGAGAAGCAAACTTCTCTGGATTTACTCTGGGCCCACAAATGATGAGCTGATGCCCAGAACAACTGTAGGCTAAGGGTGGATAAGGTTCATTGGGTTAAGTAAAAATGTTTGAGTTAAATTCTAGAAAGTCACCCTCTTTAATGGTGACATGAGGCAGGTTGATGTCTCAGATTCCATCTCTTCACCCTGGAGATCAGTAGGCCTCAAGAATAAGGAATGTGGGCTTCAAGAATAAGGAATCAGCCCTTGCAAATTTTTTCAAAATAAATTTTTATTGAGTATTTTGGTTTTTGTCTCACTTAAATTTCTTCCAGAGAAGCATCACATATGAACAGGAATATTTTTAAAGAAAAACAAGGGAAAAAAAAGAGTCAGAACAAAACAAACAAAAAAACCACCCATACATGGAGTCGATACCTTAAAAAAGTCTGAAAATATATGCAAAGTTACAAACCCACCCCCCTCTGCAAAGTTGTGGGGGAAGGTGTCTTCTCATAGCTTTTCTTTGGGACAATGTTTGTTCTTTGTAATTTTGTCATATGGTGGTTGTTATTTCCGTTTCCAGAGTTGTAGTTGTTGTGTATACTGTTTTCTTGACTGCTTACATCAGTCTTCATCAGTTCATGTACATCTTTTCATGTTTTCTCTATTCATCATAAAATCAGACCACATGTAAATGCAAAGCGGATGTTTGAAGATCAAATAACCACAAGCATGTGTTTTGAAACTTCCAACAGATTTGAGTTCTTTTTTGATATATATAATCCCTCTGCTATTGATCACAACCTGTCCACACCTTCCCATCCTGTGCAATTCTCACTGAATTCTCACCGATGCCCTTTGACAAATCCTACTAAGATCTACTCCAAGGATCGAGAAATCTACTCAAAGTCTTGCTCTGGTTCCTTTCATATTTTATCTATGTTTATGTGGTATTTGGGTCCATCTGCTATACCTCACTCAAACTACTTGGACCACTGACATGCTTTTCATATCCTATATTTCCTTGATGATGGAAAGGAGTCTGGTAGATAGAATGGTGAACTTAGAGACAGGAAGAATTGGGTTCAAGTTCCACTTCCAATATTTATTAGCTGTATGACTGAGTATTAGCAAGTCATATAACATCTCTGAGCCTCAGTTTCCCCATATGTGAAGTGAGAAAAATATCTAGTAGGATGATTGTGAGGTTCAAATTAGATAATTTATGGAAAACACTGATACCTTTCAATGTTATCTAAGTGATAGATGTTATTATTAAGGGAAGGACATTGGCATTGGTTGCACTGTTTCTTCTTCCCAGATATAGTAATTATTAACAATATCTACTTAGACCTACCCTTTCCATTGAAAGGTCCCTGTATCTTTCCACTTTCCCTTGGATCATGAACAAATTTGATTCTTCAGAGGTCCTGCTACTCTATAATTTGCAGTCATAAAGCATCACTGAGAGGATATTGGTGTTCAAAAAGTGAGCTTTAGTGACAAGATCATCTAAACTAAGAAAATCTATACTATGATAGTTGGTGATTTCAAAGCAAAGGTGGACGCAGAGTATGATGTTGAAAAATATGCTGGAAAATAGGATTCTGAATTAAGGAAGGAGAGAAGCCCAAAGCTGGTAGATTATGGAGATATCCAGGTCTGGATGTAACAGGTATTTTCTTTAAGAAGACAGTCATATTTTACCTTTACAACATCACTCACAGAGCCACCATGCTAGTTAAGGCCATTATTACCTCTTGCTACCTGGTCTCTCTGCCTCAACTTTCTTCCCACTCCAAGTCATCCTCTACTCAGCTTCCAAAGTGATTTTCTAAAGTTCAGATTTGTCCATGCCACCCCCTACTCAATAAATTCCAAAGGCTCCCAGTCACCTCCTAGATTAAACAAACAAACAAACAAACAAATAAATTTCTTCGGCATTTAAAGCTCTTTACAATCTTGTCCTTTCTTACCCTTCCAGGCTTCTTACACGTTGCTCCCCTCCATGTACTCTAAAAGCCAGCTTACTTGCTCTTCCTTGAACTTGACACTCCAGCTCCTGTCTCCCTTATTTGCCTTGGCAGTCTTCCATGCCTGGAATGCTCTGCTCCCTTACCCCTATCTCTCAACTTTCTTAGCTTCCTTCAAGACTCAGCTTAAATCCCACCTTTTTTATGAGACCTTTCATGATATCCTCCACTACCATCTCTACCCTCATCCCAGCTGCTAGTGGCTTCTTTCTGAGAATACCTTCCATTTACTCTGTATATATCTTATAATTATCTACTTACATATCACTTCTTAAAGGCAAAAACCATTTTTGCCTTTACATCCTCAGCACGCAATACCTGGCATATAGTGCATGCTTAATAAGTTCTTGTGAATTGAAATGAAATTAACAATTTTAGCAGACAAAAAAAAATTTACTAATATGACATCTGTAGTTTTCCTTTTTTCTTGATCAGTGATGCCTATTTTATAAAATTCCTACTCTATGAAATATTTATAAAAATAATTGCATATAAATTAATGGTATCCTTGATGACCAAGTGAGAAGGGAACAGACAGGCTTCTATAGATGACTTTCTACAGTAGCACATAGCCTCACAGTTGCACAATTGACTGAGTAATATAGGGAATGCAAACTACCATTTCATTTATTGTTCTTCATTTACTACCAGAAAAAAACATTCCATATGACAAAGCCATAAAAACCCTTCTTTAGCAAGATATCTTCTATGCATGTGTTAAGATAATGAAAGAAAGTGAGTACAGTACCAGCCCTGGAATCAGGAGGACCTGAGTTCAAATCCAGCCTCAGACACTTGACACACTTAACTAGCTATGTGACCCTGGGCAAGTCACTTAACCCCAATTGCCCTGCCCTTCCCCCTGCAAAAAAAAAGATAGTGAAAGATTTATTTTACAATATAGATACTCATAAAGATACTTTTAAGTATTATTTATCTGCTATCATTTATTAATTTACTTCTTTATCTACTTATCTCTATCTATCTATCTATGTGTCTATCTATCTATCCATGTGTCTATCTATCCACTTACTGAAATTAAATCTCTATATCTTTTTCAGGCTAAAAGTAAAGTAGTCATTCATGGGCTTGAATCCATCGCTTCTTTCTGATGTAGGGTAATTTACCACTCATTAAGCAGCCTGGCAGCCTTCTGTTCCTAAGGGTTTATTGTATTGGTGCTGGACTTGGTGCAAACATCTAAATGGCTTTTGTCCTATGGTAGCTCAGAATTCTTGAGCTCCTATCATGTCAGTCTTGACCTCCATGGTAGCAGGAATTACAAGCATGTTCCACCATACCTGGCGACATACCTTTTTTTATGGTCCTATAGTTAGTGAGGCATAATCTAGAGCAACATCCTTGCCAAAGTATTTGTCATTGCCATAGAGAATTTACTGATCAAAGTTCAAGGGAAAGAAGGATTCCCTATAGATGGTGAGGTCATTTTGATTGCTCATTTGTTGATTACTCTGAATTCTAGAAAGCAACAAGACCTTCTCAATGAGATCCACAGCTATTTGTAAGAGATCTTGGTGATCCATATGGGGAAAAATGTTGTCGATGAAGAATTCATTTCCCTTATATTATGACAGGTGGTTGGATGGGTAACCCATTACGTAATCCATCAGTACAAATATCTTGGACCGTCACTACATGTGAGCAATGAGCTGAAGTGACCAATAGGAGAATAACTGCATCCTTTTGTGGAAATTGCATTCAAAAAGTTCAAATTTGTGGGTGACCAGAATGGCAGTGGAGAATGTAGGGTGGGTATACATATGTTGCAACATATTTACCTTGGTGACCAATGCACAAGAAGCAGCATAATCTATATGTCATCCAGGAAATATATGACCAGGAAAGGTGCTCTTATAAGAAGATTAATAGATACAAAATAGCAAACAGAAAATATGAAAATACCTAGAAGACTTCCAGCAGAATTGAGTAGACACTCTATGGAAGACCTATGGGAAAGCAGAGAATCAAATGACACCAAATGGAAAAAGGTTGGTTGGTTGTGATGTGCATGGATAAAAGGAATGCTTATATTGATGAACTCGTAGGCCCACTCTTTGTAGCTATCTATCTATCTACCTATCTCCTCCTCCATCCATCTATCAATTATATATCTATTGCTATAGAACTAGATCTACAAATATATCCATCTCTATGTATAGAGGTGGAGCTATAGAACTACACACACACACACACACACACACACACACACGTGTATGCACATGCACACACACACACACACACATACATACACACACACATACACATCTAATTGTTGAGGAGTGTGGCCAGAGTGGCCTTTGTTTTCTTTGAGTGACTCAGTTTATCTCATTGAGCCTTGCTGGGCCATGCCTGGGAGCAGAGAACTTCCTATGTGATGAGTCATGGGGACTGGCTGAGGGGAGGTGTTGATTCCAGAGCCACGCCCTGTTGGGTGTTAACCTAGGGGAAGGGGCCAACTCAAGAACCAATCGGCCCAGTCATTCAGGGGGCGCTTGATGATGTCAAAAACTCTATAAGAGGGGAGAAGACGGCTTGAAGCTTCCTCTTTCCTTTTCCGGTTGGTGTGGGAGCAGTGGCAAGCATGACTCTGGGCCAGCCCTTGCTCTCCGTCCGAGCCCAGATGTTGGTAACTATGAATTGTATTGGGTCTGTCTGCTGATATTTGTAATTTGTTTGTATTTTGTTTTGAAGTTCAGGGTGCTGGTTTTTTCCCCCGAACTAAATGAATGTTGCCTGTATGCTCCCCTGAACTAACTGAATGCTGGATTAAAGTAAGCTGGTCAACCCCTTCACCGTGCTTTCTGTGTTTAAGCAGATAAAAAGAACCTGTGCTTTCCCGGCGTGCCAGCAGCCTCCTGGGTGCATCTTATGCCCCCACAGAAGCTGCTAGCTGGATTGTTAAAACAAGGGGTACCTTGGCATAGCATACTGAGAATTGACTTGAAATCAGGAAGAACTGACTTACAATCCTGTTTCCAGTACTCTCTAGTTATGTGACCCTGAGCAAAGTCAATGAACTGCACCCCCCTTGTTTCCTCATTTGTAAAATAGAGATAAAAACAGCACTCACAGACTGAGTGATTCAATGTTAGTCCACTCTACCTTACTATGATCAGCAAAACTCAGAAGACCTAATTTCTGTCACCTACATTAAACTGCTTTAATAAACAGCAGCTGACTAGACCCACAGCCCCTTTCTGTAGGTCTTTTGACTGCTAGATCTATAGAAATCCCTTGGGATGACTCTCTCTAGGGATCAAGATCTGGTTCCCTCAAGGACTCTTGGGACCCAAGATGGCAGAGTAAGCCATAAATTGCCTTAATTCTCTCATACCCACCTACAAAGTACTAAAAATCATACCCTAAAACAAGTTCTGAAACAGCAGAACCAGCAAAAAGATGCAGTTAAACAATCTTTTAGCCCAAGAAACTTGGAAGATCAGCAAAAAAGGTCTGTACAGGTAAAAAGGGAATGCAGTCCAGGACAGAAAGTATCCCAGTAAGTCAGCAGCAAGCCCCAAATCAGCAAACCAGTGGGACATACTGAGCCCCAGTGTAGTGGAGCAGGCAAACACCAACACCAGCACCATCCGCCACATGCCTTAGCATATCCAGGAGAATGACAGACTTGAACTCTGAGAACTACCAAGTACTTCAGCATAGCCCTGGCAAACAGGCAGCAGCCAGTGCACAAACCAACTGAATGCTTCAGCATAGCCCTGGGGACAGAAACACAATGCCAGACATCAGCTCAAGGACCCCAACTCAGTACAAGGTAAGCTGCCAGATACCTATAGCCTCTAGCAGTACCAGCCATCCTCCACTCCACCCTCTAGCACAGCACCAGACATAAGGGTCCCCTGTGGGCCTCAAGACAATATCAGTGCAGCACCAGGTAAATAGCCAGGGCCTGTAGCCCCTGGCACAAGAAGCCTGAGAGAGTGCCCCTTCCACCCTGGGAATGGAACTCAAATCTAAAAGAAAGGAGAAAGGCCAAAAACATGAGCAAAAACCAACAAGAACAACAACAAAAGAATCTGATTATAGAAAGTTATTATGGTGACAGGAAAGATCAAGACACAAATTCAGAAGAGGATAGCAATGTCAAAACACCCATGGGCAAAACCCCAAAGAAAACTGGGAAATGGTTTCAAGCCCAGAAAAAACTAATAGAAGAGCTCAAAAAGGAGCTTAAAATTACTTAAGAGAGGTAGAAGAAAAATTGGGAAAAGAAATGACAGTGATGCAAGAGAATTGTGAAAAAAGAGACGACAGCCTGGAAAAAGAAAACAACTGGTTAAAAAGTAGAATTGACCAAATGGAAAAGGAGATACAAAAGTCCACTGAAGAAAACAACTCCTTAAAACATACAATTGGCCAAATGGAAAAGGAGGTACAAAAGCTAAATGAGGAAAACAACCTCTTAGAAGTTAGAATTGAAGCAGAGCCAAGATGGCGGCTAGAAAGCAGGGACTCACCTAAAGCTCTAACCCAGGACCGTCCAAACACCTAAAAAATGGTTCTGAACAAATTCTAGAACTGCAGAACCCACAAAATAGCAGAGGGAAGCAGGGCTCCAGCCCAGGACAGCCTGGATGGTTGCTGGGTAAGGTCTATCGCACGGAGCTAGGAGCAGAGCAGAGCCCAGTGTGGGCGGTGCCCAGACCAACCAGACTGGGAGCTGGGAAGAACAGGCCCTAGTGCCCTCAATCAGTGAGCTGTGGCAGTTACCAGACTTCTCAACCCCAAAACACCAAAGACAACAGAGGTTAGTGGGAAAAAACTGCAGGGAAAGAGTGAAAAGAGGTCACGGTTAGGCCACTGTCCCCCAGGGGCAGCAGAGGTGGTGCAGCTCTGAGGACTACAGCTGCAGTTGCTTCCAGCCCAAGGCCCACCTGGTGGGAGGAATTAAGTGGCGGATCAGAGTGGGAGTACAGAACCTGCTCAGATGTGAGTCTCGGTCTGTGTTGGCAGTTCTTGGGGGAGGAGGAGTGTTGGTGTGGCAGATATTGCTATGTAGAAGTAGCTCTGAAAACAACAGCACAACCCCTCAAGGCTGGGACAGAGTACTCTATACTCTACAAGCAATCATACCCCAACGAAAAACTCAAGGGTCAAGTAGTTGGTTGGGAACATGGCCAGGCAGCGAAAACGCTCTCAGATTCAGACTCAGACTTTGGAATCTTTTCTTGCTGACAAAGAAGACCAAAACATACAGCCAGAAGAAATCAACAAAGTCAAAGAGCCTACATCAAAAACCTCCAAGAAAAATATGAACTGGTCTCAGGCCACGGAAGAGCTCAAAAAGGATTTGGAAAAGCAAGTTAGAGAAGTAGAGGAAAAATTGGGAAGAGAAATGAGAAGGATGCGAGAAAACTATGAAAAACAAGTCAATGACTTGCTAAAGGAGACCCAAAAAAATACTGAAGAAAACAACACCTTAAAAAATAGACTAACTCAAATGGCAAAAGAGCTCCAAAAAGCCAATGAAGAGAAGGATGCCTTGAAAGGCAGAATTAGTCAAATGGAAAAGGAGGTCCAAAAGACCGCTGAAGAAAATACTACCTTAAAAATTAGATTGGAGCAAGTGGAAACTAGTGACTTTATGAGAAATCAAGATATTATAAAACAGAACCAAAGGAATGAAAAAATGGAAGACAATATGAAATATCTCATTGGAAAAACCACTGACCTGGAAAATAGATCCAGGAGAGATAATTTAAAAATTACTGGACTACCTGAATACCTGGACTACCTATCAAAAAAAGAGCCTAGATATCATCTTTCAAGAAATTATCAAGGAACATTGCCTTGATATTCTAGAGCCAGAGGGTAAAATAGAAATTGAAAGAATCCACTGATCACCTTCTGAAAAAGATCCCAAAAAGAAAACTCCTAGGAATATTGTTGCCAAATTCTGGAGCAACCAGATCAAGGAGAAAATACTGCAAGCAACCAGAAAGAAACAATTTGAGTATTGTGGAAACACAATCAGAATAATACAAGATCTAGAAGCTTCTACAGTAAGGGATCAAAGGGCTTGGAATATGATATTCCAGATGTCAATGGAGCTAGGATTAAAACCTAGAATCACCTACCCAGCAAAACTGAGTATCATGCTCTAAGGCAAAACATGGATTTTCAATAAAATAGAGGACTTTCAAGCTTTCTCAGTGAAAAGACCAGAGCTGAACTGAAAATTTGACTTTAAAACACAAGAATCAATAGAAGCATGAAAAGGTAAACAAGAAAGAGAAATCACAAGGGACTTACTAAAGTTGAACTGTTTTGTTTACATTCCTACATGGAAAAATGATGTGTATAATTCGTGAGATGTCAGTATTAGGGTAGCTGAAGGGAATATACATACATACATACATACATATATATATACACACACACATACATATATATATGTATGTATGTATATATACATATATATATGTATGTATGTATGTATATATATAGACAGAGGGCACAGGGTGAGTTGAATATGAAGGGATGATATCTAAAAAAATAAAATCAAATTAAGGGATAAGAGAAGAATATATTGAGAGAGGGAGAAAGGGAGAGATAGAATGGGGTAAATTATCTCACATAAAAGTGGCAAGAAAAAGCAGTTCTGTAGGAAGGGAAGAGGGGGCAGGTGAAGGGGAATGAGTGAATCTTGCTCTCATTGGATTTGACCTGAGGAGGGAATAACATACACACTCAATTGGATATCTTACTCCACAGGAAAAAAGGGGGAAGGGGACAAAAAAGGGGGCATGATAGAAGGGAGGGCAGATTGGGGGAGGAGGTAATCAAAAGCAAACACTTTCAAAAAGGAACAGGTCAAGGGAGAAAATTGAGTAGGGAGGATAGGATAAGAGGGAGCAAAATATAGTTAGTCTTTCACAACATGAGTATTGTGAAAGGTTTTTACATAATGATACACATGTGGTCTATGTTGAATTTCTTGCCTTCTTAGGGAGGGTGGGTGGGGAGGGAAGAGGGGAGAGAATTTGGAACTTCAAGTTTTAAAAGCAGATGTTCAAAAAAAAAGTTTTAGCATGCAACTAGAAAATAAGATACACAAGCAACGGGGCTTAGAAATTTATCTTGCCCTACAAGAAAGGAAGGGAAAAGGGGATGGGGGGGAGTGGGGTGACAGAAGGGAGGGCTGATTGGGGAATAGGGCAATCAGAATATATGCCATATTGGAGTGGGGGGAGGGTAGAAATGGGAAGAAAATTTGTAATTCAAACTCTTGTGAAAATCAACACTGAAAACTAAAAATATTAAATAAATAAGGAAAGTGGTATACAAAAAAAGAAGTTAGAATTGGACAAGTATAAGCTAATAACCCTATAAGATATCAAGAATCAACCAAACAAATTCAAAAGAACGAAAAAGATAGAAGAAAATGTAAAATACCTCATTGGAAAAACAACTAACTTGGAAAATAGATCCAGGAGAGACAATTTCAGAATTATTGAGTACCTGAAAACCATAATCAAAAGGAGGACCTAGACAGCATCTTTGAAGAAATTATTAAGGCAAACTGCCCTGATATTGTAGAACCGGAGGGCAAAATAGGCATTGAAAGAGACTCCATTGATCACCTCCTGAAAGAGATCCCAAAATAAAAACTACATGGAACATAATAGCCAAATTACAGAACTATCAGGTCAAGGAAAAAATACTCCAAGTGGCCAGAAAGAAACAATTCAAGTATTGGGGAGTCACATGCAAGATTACACAGGATTTAGCAACTGCAAAATTAAAAGACTGGAGATCATGGAACATGATATTCTGGAAGGTAAAGGAGCTGGACTACAACCAAGAATCACTTACCTGGTGAAATTAAGCATAATACTTCAAGGGAAAACATGATCATTCAGTGAAATAGAAGGATTTTTAAAAGAACCTACATGAGCAGAAATGTTTATATCAGCCCTTTTCATTGTGGCAAAATACTGAAAACTGAAGGGATACCCATCAATTGGGGAATGGCTGAACAAGCTTGGCATATGAGTGAATGGAATACTATTGTGCAATAGGAAATGATGAACAGGCAGATTTCAGAAAAACCTGGAAAAACTTGTATGAACTGATGCAATGTGAAATGAGTAGAAACAGGAAAACATTGTACACAGTATCAGCAACACTGTGTGATGATCAACTATGAATGATTTGGCTGTTCTCAGCAACACAATGATCTAAGACAAATACAAAGATTTATGAAGGAATATGCTATCCATATCCAGATAAAGAACTGATGGATTCTGAATGCAGATCAAAGCATACTTTTTTCACTTACTTTAATCTTTTTCATGATTTTTTCCCTTTTGATCTTTTTTTTCTTTCACAAGTATGACTAATATGGAAATATGCTTTACGTGATAGCACAGGTGTAACCTATATCAAATTGCCTACCATTTTAGGAAGAGAGGAGGGGAAGCAGAAGGAAGAAAAATTTGGAACTAAAAATCTTATAAAAATGAATGCTAAAAATTGTCTTGATATGTAATTGGGGAAAAATACTATTTAAAAATAGCACTCACCTCCTAGGATATGAAGATCAAATGAGGTAACACATTTAAAATGCTTTTCAAACCTTAATGTGACATATAAATGCTATTATTATCTAGATGTATATGTATCATCTATATGTACGTACATGTATTTCTAATATATTGCTTTACATTTTTCTACCACATTTTGTGAAAATTCCCTTCCTTTAAAATATATAGAATGAAAAAAATAGGATAGAACGGCAGTGGAATCTTAGAATCCCTTGTTTCCTTAAAGGCTTAGCTAAAATTCCATCTACACAGTAATGACAGCAATAATCTTTGCATAGTGCTTTGAGAAGCACTTCACAGGTTATCTCCTTTGATGCCTGTATTAATCTTCAAGTCAATAGAGCCATAACCCTCCACCCCCTGGAAATTACTTGGTGTTTACTTTGTATAACATACTTTGTATTTATTTACTTATACATTATGTTTCTTTCCAGGTGAATATAAATTATTTGAGGGCAGGAACAGTTTTGTTTTTATTCTTTGTATGACCACCATAGTACCAGGCACATAGTAGGTGCTTAATAAATATTTATTGACTGACAGGCATTTAAAAAAGAATGAAAGAACAAAACAGGATATTAATCAGCTTTTCTGCTAACACCTTAACTGAGGTAGGAGAGAAGAGCTTTGATTGAGGGAAAGGATACAGAGAAGGTAATTTTGAAATATAATAGAGGGTAGGCCTAGATGGATCACTGAAAGGAACTGCTTTGGAGAGCCCAAATGCACTAGTTGCCTCTAGTTATGGGGGTGAGAGGTGGTAGGAAAGTGATACAGAAAGGGGGTGGGATTAAGAGGACAACAGGTCCTCTTATAGATCCATAATTTCATGGATTTAAGTTTAGGGCTGGAAGAGACGCAGGACAGCACCTGTCCCAGTTTTGCCTAGGACCAGCCCTATTTAGGAGAGAGAACCATTGTTTCATACCATTAGAACAACAGTTGAGTTTCAGGGAGGAAAACAGGAGGAGGAGCTTCCTACCAAAATCTAGGGATTCCGTTGGCACCTACTAAAAGGGAAAACTGTGATAAGCCCTGAAAAGTCAAGGTGGAAGGCACCTTTATCAATTGGATAAAGATTCCAAGCCATATAATAAAATAAAATCTCTTCTGTTTCCTCCTCTTTCCCCTCCCCACCCCCAAACCAGGCAATGAGAGAAAAATAAACAACAGATTGCCCACCTCACACTGTCGAGACCAATGACAATGCCAGGGGTTTTGCTCACTAATCTTTGCATGTTTTTAAAATCTGAAGTTGCCTTCTGTTTCCTTACAAGGCAGCCCAGGAGCTTTGTGAGGTCTGAGTTTCCCTTTTAAAATGGAAAACTGCTTCCACAGCCAAAGAATAGGACAGAACCTCACCAGCCACTGGAAGCCTACTGACATTAGCAATGGGGGAGAAAAAAATATGTGGCAAGATGATAGGGAGAGGAAGAAAGAATGATGTGGTCACAACAGAAAGTTGGAGAAATATCAAGAAATCCAAAGATTTGAAGGGCAGAGAATTTTGTTTTGGTTTTTTGGGTTTTTTAAAGGCCAGCAGAGAAAACCAATCACTTTAACTGAACAAACAATAGAGACAGCATGGTGCTAGAGAAAAAGCATATAACTTGCATTCATTATGACTGCTTTCCAATCCAGGTTTCTCTGCTTATGCAGATGGTTCAGCAGGAAAGTATTATCTATCTGATGAGGTTACAGGGAGCGTAGCTTTTGTTTGGGACCTATATGATGTCTCCCTAACCAACCATCTGCATTTTCAAGTTGTGTAACTTTGCGTTGGACACCTAACCTCTCTGATCCTCTTGGCATATACATACATACATACATACATACAGACAGACAGACAGACAGACAGATAGATAGATAGATAGATATAAATATAGATATAATGTAAAGTGGTGAATATTTAAAATACTAACTTTGCTTATAAGGCTGGTACTTCAAGCATTATTTCTCACTTGATCCTCTAGACTTTGCAGAATTTCTCAAACTCATTTGGCCTACCACCCCCTTTAAAAAAATACTCCCCACCCCCCTGGAAATTTACTTTCTTTAATCCTTTAACTTTTTGTTGAAATTTGGGTCATTTCAAAAAAAATGATACTTTTAAAAAATGACACATCTTAAATTTAATAATTTGTTGTAAATTTGTGGGATTTTCCTGCATTAAAATTTTGATGATGCAATATTGCATCATGTAACCATATAGTATTGTATTGTAAACAGGTCATTACGAATACATATTCCTGCCAATGCATGCTGGACTTCCTGACAATGCGAGACAGGCTCACCTGCCAGCACTTGCTTATTAAGACCTGTTGGCAGACTTGACCACTGATTCGTTATAACTTGCATTTTGTCTGTTTATTTGGAAAATAATGTAATCATTATGACTTTAAATCTATTACACAACAGATGAAACATATACAAACTTCAAAATTCTCTTCTCTTCTTTCTTTATGCTTCCATTGCCCCCCTTATTTTTATTCAATGCCCCCCTAATTGCACCGGAGGCTACTACCACCCCTCCCAGATCCTTCCAGTGTCTCAAGCAGTGGTATTGCCCACTTTGGGAACCTATGCCTAGAGGTAGCTAGATAGTGGATAGAGCCCTGGGTCCAGAGATAGGGTAGTCCTGAATTCAAACCTCATCTCCCATACTTCCTAGCTGTATGGGCAAACGAGAGACAGCTAGGTGGTGCAGTGGTTAGAGCTCTGGCCCTTAAGTCAGCAAGATTCATCTTCCTGAATTTAAATCTGGCCTCATGCATTTACTAGGTTCGTGACCCTGGGCAGATTACTTAACTATGTTGGCCTCAGTTTCTTATCTATGAAAAATAAGCTGGAGAAGGAAATGGTAAACCACTCCCATATCTTTGCCAAGAAAATCCCAAATGGGATCAGAAAGAGTCAAGCACAACGTAAATGACAGAACACCCCTCCCCACATGGGGGCCAACCACTTAACCTCTGTTTGTCTCAGTTTTCTGAGCTGTAAAATGAGGATAATAATAGCCCCTACCTCCCAGAGATGCTGTGTGGACCTAATGTGGGAATATTTGTAATGTGCTTAACACAGTACCTGGCACATCGTAGATGCTAAATAAATGTTTCCTTTCTTCCGGTCCCTAAGAGTCAAGTACTTCAGGGTGGTGAATTAGATAGAACAGGGTAGAGGTAGAGAACCTGGCTATAAATTCTGCCTCTGGCAGCTTAGTAACTCTATGACACAGGACAAGTCCCTTATCTCTCCGGCTTCCATTTGCTCATCTATAAAATGATGGGGCTAGACTTGATGCACTCTAAGGCTCATTCCAGCTCCAAATCTACGATCCCAATAGGGTCAACCACTAGTATATATTGAATTTATGGAATTTAAACTTAGGTCTCCCCTGACTCCAAAACCAGCCCTCTTTTCACTATATCAACAGTTTTGCTTTGGTCCACTCTTGTTCACAGACAACAGACTCAGAATTCTTTTTAACTTCAAGTAGTTACGTAGAGTCATTTCTAGATAAGCTTATAGTTCATTATCTCTGCCTATGCTTTGCTTGATATCTTTTCTCAGGCTGTCTGGACCACCATGGTGAAGTGGACTCCAGCCTCCAAAACCTGGAATTCCAAGAACCACATCTGATGGGGATATGGACACATTGACTCCTGAACTGGACTCAATCCTCAGGAGAGGATTGAGACTCCTGAGTGGACAGCCAATCCCACTGTTATAATAATGTCACCCCCATTCTCCTAATAGGATTGTGGCTGCCATTTGCACGGTGGAGCGGGCCAATTTCTGTGTTTCTATATTAAATACCCATAGGCAATAATCCCCATTATGGGCCAGTGACTCGGAAAATGTTATTATTAAATCAAAGCCATTGGTAATAAGAGTGGAAATTCATCTGCAACTATAAAACTCTGTTGCTTATAGCTAGGCATTAAGAAAACAAACAATGAGCAAGTCTCTCCAAATCCAATTCTCCCAAACTTTGTTCCCACATGAAGTCTTTTTAGGCTAAATTTTTATAGTGGGATAATATTTTAAATCCAGGTCAGATTTTAGGGGTAAGAATGGTTTCTCATAGGAAAACCAACTCCTTTAAAGTTAGTAACAGCAAAATCTTCATGGCTAGAGAGGAGTCAGAGCCTAGTACTGTTTACTAAGTTTGATTAAAAATCCATTTACAAAGTCTTATTCTTCTGAAGCTCCCATTTCTTCTACATTCACTTACATTAGGAAAGATGAGATATTTGTTTGTTTTATTCTTAGAGTGTTCTTTTAGCTTATTATGAGTAATTAAGGTCACTGGCTGTAAGCAAAGGTTAGCTATAGTCCCGAGCAAGATGGAACAAGAGAATTACTGTCCAGAGTTCACATCATCCACTCATTGCTGACAGATAAATAAAGAGTAAATAGTTTTGTATAATATATGAGTCCAGTAGTCAATTGACAAAGCCCTCTACCCAGAGCCATAACTAGCCATTTTGGTGCCCTGGGGCAACTTATCTGAATTGGGGAAGGTGATATCCTGGAATACTAGAAGACCACTGCTGAGGAGGCCCCCACTTGGGAGGGAAGAGGAAGGCAAGAAGCATGCCACATAGTATGCTTGTTATTTTAACTAGTTATGCTTGCTAACTAGGTCCTAAGTTTAATTGTAGCTGATGGGTTGCAAGTACTCTCAACATCTTCAAGTTTGAATGCCCTATACCTGGTCACCACGCTCTATTTATAGATGAGCTTTTAACTACAAAAAAAAAGCCTATCCCATGAAAAACACAACAAGGAGATGCAAGATGGTGTCCATCTTGATACTAGCTTTCTATTAGTATTACTAAAGGCTTTCTTAGAGAGAAATAATGAATCATGCTGCCAGGTTTGATGGGAATGCTTATCCAATCTTATTTGGTGACCCAGTTTTTCTCTCTTTTGCATCATCTTTGTCCTGCTCCTGTGAAATGGACCACACGTTTTCTTGAGGATGGATTTCTAGGCAGCTAGATGGCATAATGGATAGAGTGCTAGATATGGAGTAAAGAAGACCGCAGTTGAAATCTTGTCTCAGCCACTTACTAGCTACGTAACCCTGGGCAAGTCACTTCAGCTCTTTCAGCTTGTTTTCTTCGTCTGTTCAATGGGGATAATAACAGCACCTACCTCACAGAGTTGTGCAAATCAAATGAAATAATGATCGAAGTGTTATGTAAGTTCTAGTCATTATCGTTATTCCTCTTGCAGCGGTCTTTCTCGAAGGACTTGGAAGGACTGCAAACAGTTTCATGGCAGAACAAGTTGTCAAGGTACAGGTGTGATAGGAATTGGTCAGATGCTACTTGCTTTCTTCCTTGCTTCATGGATGAGCTTCATGGACCCGAGCCCCCACAACTAGGGGAAATGACATAGGAGGGAATGGGGATGTATATCCAGTGGCAATGTGGAGAAAGTCAGAAGTTAAAATGATGGAAAGGAAATTGCCTTCCTTCTTAGCTCCCCACTTCCAGACATGCCATTTCCTTATAATTTGAAAGATAGTCATCCTCCTTTTTCATGATGTTGCTTGAGGACGGAAGTATATAATTAGATTATTTTTGAAAAGGAAAACATGCAAGAAGCATTCCATCAAATTGTCTTACTACATTTGAATCAGTGAGGTACAGTGGATATTTAGTGAGTGAGCTTAATTAGGGGTCAGAAAGAAAGGGCTTCAAATACTGCTTTTGATAGTTACCATGTGTTCACGGGCAAGTCATTCAATCCATATGTATCTCAGTTTCCTCATTTGTAAATAGGGATACTTTTAACCATGCTACCTACCTGTTAAGGGCCATTCCCTTTTCTGCTTATGTTGGTGGGGGGGGGGGGGGTGGCAGACCAGAGAAGTAGGAGATTTGGGTCTATTCCTCTAATCCCAAGTCTGATGTCCCATGGGAAGGGAAGGCATCTGTTCTTGAGTGACTAGTGTCACCCTCTCAGCCCCTGATTTCTTCCTTCTCTAAGAAAAGTCTTGTTTTAGAATTTCAGGTTCGATGACTAGTGGGAGCCAAAGAGAAAGATACACTGAGAGAAGATCGGGTTTTCATGAAAGCGCATCATTTATTAGCAATACTCATAGGTAGGGGAGTCATGGGGTACTATTGTAGGGTCCTGGAGCCAGAGCTCAAGCATTAACTGGCTTATGGACTCCAACTCTATACTTCATTTCATGCAGGTCAAACAGAATCTGTTGTTTCTCCAGGAGAGATCAATGATGACTCCAGAGATTACAGGTGTCAGGGGGAGTCCAGCCTACTAGTGGTGACATGATATTCTAAGGGTGGGAGGTACATGAGGGCTGCTGACTGGGGATTCTTTATACTACATCAGGGTTGTTGTATAAAATGCCTTACAAATTTTGAAGCCCTTTGTGAATGTCAGTTTGTTTATTTTGATCTTACCTGTGATTTCCCCGGTATTGGAAACTCTGGGGAGAAGAAATTCCCCTAATGCTCTCCTTGGCAACTTACAGTCATGGAGGGAAGCTAGTACAAAGAGAGCAGATTTTGAAGGCTGGCTTAAACCTATGTCTACCTGACACTAAGGCAGAGTAAGCAGTAATTCCAGATTTCCAAAACGGAAAGGAATTGAGAGTTGTTACTGAAGCATTTAGGTCTGGGAGACCTAACTGGAGATTTTTATAAGAAGGATTCAGGGTTGATTTTTTTTCACTGTTTCCTTTCCCCTTTTATCGCTGAATTTGGAAGGCTTCTTCTCCATTAGAAGCCAGATCCTGGGAGAAAAGGAGGGAGAAATCTGAGTGGAGAGACAGAATCTCCCATTGCTTTTGCCTTTGAACTACAGATTTTCATCTTAGAATTGAAATGACTCTTTTTAGCTCTTACATTTTCTCTGGGTCCAAATATCTGTGGAATGGTAATGTTAAGCTCTATTTGAAGGAGTCCTGTTACTGTTGATGGCAATGAAGTAATTGAGTGAGACATGATTCTCTTTCTGTTTTTCATATGACCCAGAGAACACAGGCTGAAACTGACCTGAAACAGATATTCACACTTAATACCATATAAAATCAGAGCCAGGGACTCAGATGGATCTGAGAGATGAAACTGGTAACATGGTGGTCTTTGACTTGGGTTTCCCCTTCTGGGTTTTTAAGTGGGTTTGGGCACTTCTTCCTATAACTGAGAGCCTTTCAGGAGGCCTGACAAATCCTATAATGTCATTTCATAAAGGTTATTCAAATTACTGATCTGCTGCCCTGTAGGGGAATATGTCAGAATAATTTCCATTTAACTGGATTTCTTCTGGAAATAAAGACATGAAAGGCATTTGTCATAGACTTTATCTTTTGCAGAAAGAAGTGTAAGTTGTTGAAAAGCTACCGGGGAAAAGTGTTGCATGACACACTTGTTTGCCATGTGACACTTGGACCTAAATCCATAAACCTTGGGTGGAATACTAGTGTAGAACAAGGCAAAATGAGAAGGTAGAAAAATAAGAGTTAGACTTATTGAAGGTCCGTGGACTCTTGTGCCTGTGTTCCGTTTATATAACATGCTTCAGTCCCTCATGGGAATGACCTGATGACCTTTTGAGGTAATCTGGCTTTATCCAAATGTACTGTAGGCATTCCAAACTCAGGAAACCCAAAAGACCACTTACTGTCTTCCTCCACCTCCCTGCCCAAGCCTTCCCTTCTTCTGAATGTCCTTGTTACTGTTGAAAGCACTGTCATCCATACTCAAAATCTTAGCTTCAGTCCTGACACCTCTCTTGCTCACCTTTTTCCGATCAGCTGCCAAATATCATAATTTCTTTCTCTACAACATCTCTTCCATAGCTTCTTCTCTCCACTCACACAGCCACCCCACTAGTTTAGGAACCCATGTTGTCCCCTTGACTCTTGTGCTAGCTTTCCTACTGGTCTCTCTGTCTCAGTTCCCTAGTCCAACCCATCCTCCATTCAGCTTCCAAATTCCAACGATTGTCTTAAAGCCTAAGTCTGATACCACGTAATCTTCCTACTCAATAAACTCCCACAGCTCCCTTTTACCTCCAAAATCAAATATAAAATCCTCTGGTATTTAAAGTTCTTCACAACCTTTCCCTTTCCTACCCTTTCAGTCCTCTTACACATTACTTTTCTCCACTCCCTCCAGCCACACTTGCTTACTTGTTGTGTACACACAATACTCAAGTCTCCTGTAGCCCATGCCTGGAATGCTCTCCTTCCCAGCCTCTGACCCTCAGGATCCTGGGCTTCCTTAAAAACTTTGTCCAAGGTCATTTTCCTCCAAGAGGCCTTTCCTAGTCACCCCAACTGCTTGTACTATCCCCTCTAAGGTGACCTTCCATTTTTTCTGTATTTTTATTTTATATCATAATTTACATAAGTGATCTCTCTCATTTGAATATAAGCCCTTCTTCTTGGTATGCCCATTATTTTTCAGCAGTACCTGGCATTTAGTAAGCACTTAGTGAATGACTGTTGGCTAGTTGATTAACCGTGGCTATAAGACACAAGAAAAGAATTAAAAGATAAAAAAGAAAGAAGAAAGAAAAGACATTTTCTTTCAACAAAATAAAGATGAAAATTAAAAAGAAATTATTTTTTTAATTTAAAAAGAAAAAAATTAAAATTTATGGTGAATCCAAATGCCACATTTACCAAAAATAAGATTTAGCCTTCTCTCCATTTCAAATCTTGTAAGAGAGCTGTGAATTAAAAAAAACCAGTTTGACTAAAAAGAGTTTCAGATCTTTTTCTCTTCCTTGCCCACCCTCTGGTGAAGATGCTAATGAGCTGAGAAATGGCCTACCAGCAGGCAGAAGGAAAAAAAGGAGATTCTAATTCTCCAACTGGATAGCAGTCCCTGAATTATCAGTTATTTTTTATGGTTAGTGTTGCTCTGCAAAGAAGCCTTTTTTTTCCATGGCCCTCATTTGCTCTCTGTCTATGACTATTTCCACAATTTGACTTTTCTGGGTTTCAGTTTTCCCATCTGTAAAAAGAGAGGACTGCAGTAGTTATCTAGGGTCCCTTCTAGCTATAAATACTATGGAAATATTTACCTGTGATCCTATAAATAATACAACGTACTCTGGGTAAAATTTAGTTTCACAGCACTGAATCAGAGGTAGCCTTTACTCAGAGGAAGAATAGACAGTCACTCAACAGTCTTGGATTCCAATACACCTGCCTTATCCACAGTGGATTCTTTCCTGAGTGTACCAGTGAACAACAAAATTAGAGGCTATGTTGTGTGGGGTGGTAGTACCGCAGGGGACACTTTAGTAACAAGGGGTATCCCCAACACTCTGTCCCGGACTCAGTTCCCTTTTTCTCTGTACTGTTTCACTTGATGATCTTATCAGGTTCCTTGAATTCAATTATCGTTTCTATGTAGATGATTCCCAAATCTTTTTATCTGGTCCTAACCTCTCTCCTGAAATATATATCTGTATTGTGAACTGTCTGGCACGTAACTTTGCTGGAATCTCCTGGATCTCAAATTGGTTTGCAACTTAATTCAAAGCCAGCAAGGCATGGCAGAGTTTCCTCAGCCAATCCAAAAGCACCTCATGTACAACATCACTCTATTTCACCCAATGGCTTTAAAGCACGTCTTTAATGTCTCTGATTAATTGGTTTACTAGATGGTTCAAAGGAGATGTCTAAACTTTGTGTATGCCTAATTCATACCTTTAATTAATTGATTTGTACCTTCAATTAATTGATTTAATGGAAATGTTCTTACTTGAAAAAGGGATCAGTGCTAGAAAATTTTGTTAGTTACAGTTACCCCTTCCACATCATAGGGGTTAGGGCGTGATGCCCCCAAGCTCTGGAAAATCCACATAAGATATTTTGGCCTTCCCTTCCTACTAGAGAAGAAGTCTGAATTGTTTCTTTTTCTTTTACTTTATTATAAAATTTGGGTTGATATTATACAATACTATACATATATTTTATTCATTTCTGAATTTCTAAACTTTTTCTGTGTCATCTGCTGGCCTTTGCCTGTCATCTGCAGATTCTGCAAAACTCCCTAAAAATTCCCATTTAATTTCTTATGCTGACCCAAGATATATCAAAACCTCGAAGGAGAAAGTCATGATGTGGAAAGTATAACTTACTTTAGTCTAGCGATCAATTTAATCTAGAACTTGACCCTACATCTTGAATATCATACTCAATCTTCAGTCTCTGTTTTTGCACTGAATGTCCCCCACAACCTGAATGTTCTCCCTCCTCAAATCAAATTTCATCTTCTGCAGGAAACCTTTCCCAGTACCCTCAGCTGCTGGTGTATTCCTCTCTGAGATTCCTTTCCATTTATTCTGTGTGTATATTGTACGTACTTAGCTATTTGTATATTGCCTTCTCCATAAAATGTGAGCTCATTGAACACAGGTACTGTGTTTTTGTCTTTCTCTGTGTCCCCAGAACCTATCAAAATGTCTGGAATATAAGCAGCACTTGATAAATGCTTGTTGACCTACTTAAGGGCACTAGGCACCAGGCACCAAGAAGAGGGAAAAGCTGGAAGTAGCAAAAAGCATGACAGATAAACTTTGCCTACTTCACAATTTCGCCTAGGGCCAGCCATACTCTCAAATGTTGTGTAATATTTTGGACAAGGACAACACACAACCATTTGACCATAGCAGACATTCATAGTATTTCTCATTGAACTCAGAGAAGGATAACCTTAGAGCTCATCTAGACCAGGGCTTCTTAAAACTTTTCCCACTTGTGACCCCTTTTCAATTTTAGGCAGCTTTTCTTAGGCATTTCTTGGTCTGAGGGCATGCACAGTGCAAAGTGCTCATGCTCTGAGTTCAGAACCAAGGCTACAGTGAAGGTTCAGGATTCACTGCCAGAAACACCTCAGACTCTTTACACATTTGTTTTTTAATTAATTTTTCATCATTGCATGTTCAGAAACCTTTTACTGTTTCTAAATTTTTCTTGACCCTGAGTGGGGTGGCGACCCACAATTTAAGAAGTGCTGAATTCTAGACTAGTCCCCCAGTTTTACAGAAGAGGAAACTGTGTCCTAGACAGGGGATGTCACAAAGGTAGTAAGCTGCAGAGCAATGATTCGAACTAGTCATCTGACTGAAGTCTGCTGCTTTTTCTACTATACCAACCTTCCTGTCTTTCACAGGTTTCTTGGAAAACTAAGCTGAAAAATAATTACAGTAGAATTTTGATCTTGGCCCAGTAAATCTAGTCCTAACTCTGCTGCTGATAAACTCTGAGACTTTGGGCAAAATAAAGCACATTTTTTTTACCACTAAATGGTGACAATATTTATGTAACCTTACAGGACCATTGTATGGAAAGTGCCTTGTAGATTGTAAAAAACTATCTAAATATCAAGTATTATTAATTACAGCCCTCTGCCTGAATTTTTTAGGTACTAAACCTGTAGGCCTGTTCCTGATATTGTCTAAAATGACTTAGCTCCCTGGAGAATGAATGATTTTCGGTAGCATTAGTAAGATATAATTTTTGATGGCAATATTCTCTCAGACACTTACTAGTTGTGTGACCCTGGACAAGTTACTTAACTATCTTAAGCCTTAATTTCTTCATCTGTAAACTGGGGATAAAAGAGCACCGCCCTCATAGGGTTGTAGTGAGAATCAAGGAAGATAATACAGATAAAGTGCTTTGTAAACCTCAAAGCCATATGATGTTACTATCATTCTTATTACAAAGAGTTTGGGGGCATTTTGTGATTCTTCTATCTACTTGTTTGCAAAAGGGCACTAATTAAAAACAAACTTACTAACTTTGGCCTACCCTCCAAAGCCTTTAGGATCTGGTGGCATTTCCATTTGAAATGTCTGCTGGTTCAATTTAGCCATAAATATTGTAAGACTGAAGACACCTCAAGGAATGGTTTAGTCTGCCTAGTTTGCCAAAGAGCCATTAGAGACCCATCCAGTGGCCAGACACTGTGCACAGAACTCCAGATTGGACCCAGAAAGCTCTGCTAACCCTGGTTAATTTCACCCTCCATTACAAAGCTTTATGTACCAACGCCCAAGGCAATCCCTAGTCACAGAAAGAGGTCTCGAGTGCTTAATGACTCTGGTGGCAGATTCTTAATATCACCTCCTGTCTGGGAATGAACAGATCACTGCATTAACATTAGTCAATAGGTCCTCCACTGAGGAACACGGTGCTTTCTTGTCATCAATCTCTCAGACTTGCAAGCCGAAAAAGACAGCTTTGATCCCATCTGATATTTGTTATAATCCCTACCAGGAAGCAAATGAAGGCTGTGATGACACAACAGTAATGTCATGGGAAGAGCATCTGACTTTTTAATTTAAAGTGGGATTATTTTAATCCTACAACATCCTTCAAGAGAGATATTAGCTGGTGTAATTTTAGGTCTTAGTTTTCCTTCCTTCTCATCACCAGGAAATGAATCTTGAACAAAACAGTTCCTCTATTTAAATTGGCAGCATCCAGGGGCTACTGGGCAAGGTGAATTGAGTGCTGAATTAGAATCAGGAAGACCTGAGTTCAGGTTCTACCTTTGACCAATAATTGATACTGGATGTGTACACAAGATCAAGCCAACATGTCACTGTCCCAGATACCTCTCTAAGAAAGATGAATTAAAGAAAACCAAAAGAGATTTTCTCTACTCAAGGAGTTTCTCTCATCAACGAAACAACAGATTCAGGAACCTAACCCCCAAATAAATCATCCTATCTCCTGACAACTTTGTTTTTTTTAAATCTATTTTTAACATTTTTTTATAAATTAAGTTTCAAATTCTCTCTCTCCCTACCCCCCCTTTCCCCACCCACTGAGAAGCAAGCAATATGATATCAATTATACTTGTGAAATCATGCAAAATTTGTTTCCATATTAGTCATATTGCAAAAAAAAATCAAGAAAAATAAAGTGAGAAGACTACACTTCAATTTGTACTCAGAGTTCATCAGTTCTTTCTCTGGAGGTAGATAGCATTTTTCATCATGAGTCTTTTGGAATTGTCTTGCATCACTGTATTGATCAGAATAGCTAAATCTTTCACAGTTGATCATCATTACAATATTGCTGTTACTGTGTACAATGATCTCCTGGATCTGCCCACTTCATTTTGCATCAGTTCAAATAAGTCACCCCATGTTTTTCTGAAACCATTCCCCTTGTCATTTCTTATAGTATAATAGCACTCCATCGCATAGGCGGCTAGATGGCTCAGTAGATACGGTGCCAGGCCTGGAGTCAGGAATACTCATCTTCCTGAGGTCAAATTTGGCCTTAATACTTACTAGCCATATGATCCTGAGCAAGTCACTTAACTTTCTGGCCTCAGTTTCCTCATCTGTAAAATGAGCTGAAAAAGGAAATAGCAAACCACTCCAGTATCTTTGCCAAGAAAACCCCAAATGGAGTCATGGAAAGTTGGACAAAACTGAAATGACTGAACAACAACAACTCCATTGCAATCGTGTGCCACAAATCATTCAACCATTCTCCAGTTGATGAGCATCCCCTCAATTTCCAACTCTTTGCCAAAACAAAAAAAAAAAGTTGCTATAAATATTTCTGTACATATAGGTTCTTTTACTTTTTCTTTGATATCTTTGGGATACAAACTTAGTAGCGGTATTTCTGGGTCAAAGGGTATGCACCCTTTTATAGCCCTTTGGGCATAATTCCAAATTGTTCTCCAGAAACAGGTGGACCAGTTCCACAAACAGTTCATTAGAATACTAATTTTCTCTCATCCCTCATCATTTGTTATTTTTGATAGGTATGAAGTGGTACCTACATTTTTCTTATTTGCCTTTCTCTAGTCAATGTGATTTAGAGCATTTTTTCATATGACCACAGATAGCTTTGACTTCTGAAAATTGCCTGTTCATATCCCTTGACAATTTATGAATTCGGGGATGGCTCATTTTAATAATTTTAACTCAGTTCCCTATATATATTTGAGAAAAGAGGTCTTTACCAGAGAAACTTGCCATAAAAATTTCAGATGTTGTTTCATTGTCTATAGTACCTTTTATCAACATGTAGTTTCCCTGATTATCTCTTTAAATTAGGGCTAGTTTTGCTTTTGTTTTGTCTGAAATCATGACTGTTATCCCTGCATCTTTCACTTCAGCTTATGCATAATAGATTCTGCTCCAGTCTCTTATTTTAACTCTGTGTATATCTTTCTGTTTTAAGCATGCCTCTTGTAAACAACATATTTTGGGATTCTGGTTTCTAATCTATTCTGCTCTCTGCTTCCATTTTGTAGGTGAGTTCATCCCATTCACAGTTATAGTTATGATTACTAATTGTGAATTCTCTCTATCTTACTTTCTTCTGTTTATCCTTCTCTCTGTTTTTATCCTGTCCTTTATTAAAAGTCTACTTTTCTTCTGTCCCCTGCCTCCCTTAATCTGCCCTCCTGTTTTTCATCACCCCCCCACCTTTCTCTTATCCCTTTCTCTTCCTATTTCCCTGTTGAGCAAGATAGATTTTTATACCCAACTGAGTATAGTGTGTGTTTGCGTGTGTGCGTGTGTGTATAATATTCCTCTTTGAACCAATTTCAGTGAGAATGATGTTTATGCATTGTTTACCACCCCATCGATTTTCTATTCTACTTTAAAAGCTCTTCTTTATGTGCCTCTTTTGTGTGAGATAGTATTCTCCATTCTACCTCTCCCTTCTCCCAGTGCATCCCTATTTTCACCCCTTCATTTGTTTTTAGATCCTCCCAATGTAATCAACTCACACTCATCCCTCTCTCTATGCAGACTTCTTCTAATTGCCATAATAATGATAAAGTTCTTAGGAATTACATGTATCATCTTCCCATAATTAAAGACGAACAGTTTAACTTTATTAAGTTTCTTATGTTTTCTCTTTCATGTTTATTTACCTTTTTATGCTTCTCCTGAGTCTTATGTTTGAATGTCAAAATTTCTATTCATCTCTGGTCTTTTCATTAGGAATAATTGAAAGCTCACTATTTCATTAGTTGTCCATTTTCCCCCTGATGGATTATACTCGGTTTTGCTGGGTAGGTCATTCTTAGCTGTAATCCTAGCTCCTTTGCCTTCTGGAATACATACTCTGAGCCCTTCATTCCTTTAACATGGAAGCTGCTAAAGCTTGTGTGGTCCTGACTGTGGGTCCATGATATTTAAGTTGTTTCTTTTTGGATGCTTGCAATATTTTCTCCTTGACATGGGAGCTCTGGAATTTAGCTAAAATATTCCTGAGAGTTTTCATTTGGGGATCTCTTTGAGAAGGTTTTTTTTTGAATTTCTATTTTACCCTCTAGATCTAAGATTATCAGGGCAGTTTCCCTTATAATTTCTTGAAATATGGTATCTCAGTTTTGGGGGGTCTTTTGTATCCTGGGTTTTTGGTTGTCCAATAATTCAATTATCAACCCTCAATCTGTTTTCCAGATCAGTTATTTTTCGAATGAGATACTTCACATTTTCTATTTTTTCATTCTTTTGACTTTCTTTTATTGTTTCTTGATGTCTCAAGGAGTCATCAATTTCCACTTGCTCAATTCTAATTTTTAAGTAATTATTTTCTTCAGTGAGCTTTTGTCCCTCTTTTTCCAATTTTGCTCTTTAAGAAGTTCTTTTCTTTAGTGAATTCTGTACCTCTTTTTCCATTAGACCAATTCTGTTTTTTAAAGTGTTATATTCTTTAGCATTTTTGTTCCTCTTTTACCAAGCTGTTAGTTCTCTTTTTATAATTTTATTGCATTATTCTCATCTCTTTTCCCAATTTGTCCTCTGCCACTCTTATCTTAAAAAAAAAAAACAAAAAACAAAACTTCCAGGAATTCTTGTTGGCCTTGTATTTAATTAGCATTTTTCTTTGAGGCTTTGTTTATAGCTATTTTTATATTGTCTTCTGAATTTGTGTCTTAGTCATCTGTGCCACTGTAGTAACTTTTTATGCTCAAGTTCTTTTTCTGTTGTTTGCTCATTTTTCCAACCTATTTCTTGACTTTGTACTTTATGTAAAAGTGGGGTTCTGTTCACCTGGAGATGGGAAGGCACTCTCACAAACTTTAGGCTTTTTTTGTGTGCCACTGTTTTCAGAACTAGTTCTGGGGGTCTGCAGGTTTTCAGTGCTTCCAAGGTGGTGTGATCTGGGGAGAGGTGTGGTCACTGCTTTCCTAATCTGTGCTCTGTTCTTTACCTAGGAAGATCCCCTAATCCCCTGAAGCCATAAGTATTAGCCTTCTCTTTGCCTTGGAACTGCAACCAGGGCCCCTGATCCCTTGTGACAAACCATGAGTGCTTCTCTCTGCCCTGGAAACTGTGGCCCAGAATTGTATATGAGCAATATATTTGCTAATTAGCATCATTTGCACCCACTGCCAGCAAAAGGATTCTTGAAATCTCTTTCTGACCATAGCCTTACCATCTCTGTGTTGAGATCTTCTGCAGCTGTTGCAGCCTCCTCCAAAACCCACCACTGGTGCTACCATGCTACACTCTGGTCTAGCACCTACCCCAGTATCACAGTCCTTTCCTGCTGACCTCCTACATCATCTTAGGCTGGAAAAATGTCTCACCCTCATCCTTTGTTGGCTTTTCCACTCCAAAATTCAATTTGAGCCATTATTTTAAAGTTGTTTGTAGTGGAATGTTGAGAGAGTTTGTCTGGGTTGCTACCTCTAGTCTACCATTTTGGCTCCATCACCACCCCTGATAACTTTGTCTTAGTGCTTAACACAGTATCTGTCACATAGTAGGCCCTTCATAAATATTTATTGACTGACCGTTTCCCTGTATTATATTTGATACATGTGAGAAAGGCATGTAGGGTCGTAGAAAATGTACTGGGCTTGGAGTCAGGTTACCTGGGGTCAAATCTGAGCTCTAAGGACTTACTGGCTATGTGACTATGAACAAATCACCTTGTTTCTCTGAGGCTCAGCTCTTAACTCCCTTCCCTCTCTAAGTATTATCTATGAACCATAACAATGATAACAGGATTACTATGAATAATCCCCTTAGTAAGACCCACCAAAAAGTGATAGCGTGCTTAAATGCATCTCCCAACCCTGTCTTCTATGGTGTCCCTCCACAAAACCAGAGACCATGTCTAATTTATTTTCCCATCTTCCCCAGCATTTGGCACAGTGACATACATCAACAATATTTGGTCAGTATTTTTTAATTAAATTGATTTGAATTTTCTCCCCAACTAGTGTGTAAGCCCCATGTGGGTGAGGCTCATGCCTTATAAAAGAGAATGCCTGCACTCATGGCTTGCATTCCCTCTATTTCTGGTTTTAGACACTCTCCATGTTATTCATGTGATTCTCTCTCTCCCTCCCACTCCCTTTCTCCCCCTTCCCCTTTCTTCAACCCTTCCCTCCTCTTTCTCCCCCTTCCCTCGCAAACTGTCTCATTTTATTTTTTAGCAAACCCTTATATCCTGAGGGATGTCCTTCATTTTTTTTCTTAATGAGGATCTTGATATATTAGGTGGAATCCAAACTCCCTTTATCTGATATGCATCTCCCAGAGAATGAAGACAAAGAGAGGAAGGGGAAGTGGATGGAATGATGCTTCTGTGGGCAAACCAGAATGGGAGGTGGGGAGAAAGAATGAGAGGGGAGCTACTTGGAGTAGGCAAAGAGCATCAGCGAGCTGGTCTGAACATTTAGACAGGATCCCCTAGGATTACAAATTGCTGGAGCTGGACAGGACCTCAGAGATCAGCTGGTCTAATTCATTCCTTTTATGGAAATCGAAGGCCAGAAATGAATAGCTTGCCTAGCTAACAAATGGCAGCACCAGCTTTCCAACTCAGGCCTTCAGGGATTTTTCCACATTTCCATGTTGGTCTGTGCTTGTTTCCTTCAAAGATCATCTCAAGTGTTACATGAGACCCTTACTGACTTCCCTTAGCTTCTGATGCCACCACCTCAACCCCAGAAGTCTCTTGTCTTGCCCAAGCTCATGCAACCAATAAATGGTAAACCAGCTTTTGCCTAAAGATCTCCCAGTGAAGCAGAGTCCTCTATACCTTGAAGTGGCCAGTTCTTCTGTGGATAGATCTAGTTATTAGGATGTTTTCTCTACTCTTAAGTCAAAATTACTCTCTCTCTATCTTTGACCCACCAATCCTAGTTCATCTTCTATCCTAAGAGAAACTTCTGAGAGGGGGAAATAAGAGTGCTGAAAGATCAAGGGGAATCAAAAATAAACCCTGTCTATTTCCTTATATTTTTCCATGATACACCTTGAATGAGAGCATAAATTTTTATAGTAGAAACTACCAACTAAGCATCTTCTGCTGTTCTTCATTGTCATACTTCTACTATATCTACAAAACAAGCATCTTTTCCAAGCTTCATTCTAATTTGATTCTTATCTATAGACTTCCCTACTTAAATATCATGTTAGCACATATGTTTGTGGTAGCTTATGTAAATCAATTGGTTTGTTTATTTAACTGATGGCTGCTACTTTTATTGCTCACTGATCAAAATGGTATGTGTTTAATGAACATGGCAAAGTGGTAATTGTGCATTGTGCATGTTTTTATTCTCTCATTCCTAAGGAAAATTGGTTTTTCTAGGTTCCCTTTTTGTCACCCTTTTAAAGTTCAGAGACTATGTGATCAAGACAGTTAAATAAACTGTCCTGATTATGTATAAATAGAAACATAATTTAATAATTATCTGAAAACTGATGGATATTATTTCTGACACGTTGGTATCCCTTCATGTTCTATTTTTTATATATGCTCTCTTTTAGGCATATATTGTGCTATGGAAAGGATGCTGACTCTGGATTAAGAGGACCTTGGTTCAAATTCCCCTTCTGACCCATATTATCTATATGACCTTGGACATCGCTTTACAATCATGGGCCTCCATTTCCTCATCTGCTAAAAAAAATGATGATTTACGAGGCCCCTTCTAGCTCTACGATTCTATGATTATACAGCTGGTATTAGCATGTCCATGTGTATATATATGCATTGTGCATATGTGTAAGTATGTGTGTATATATGTATATATGTGTATATATGTATATTACATGTATATGTGTATGTGTATATATGTATATATGGTGTGGAAGAGCCAAGGAAACTTGTAAACAGCTAGCCTTGCCCTAGCTGTAACCATAGCAACTCAAACTATTCATTTTCTGTCTCCAATAATGTGTGCAAGTCTGTCTCACTAACAATTCAGAAGGGGACATTGACAAATGATCGCTATATTCACCCAGCCATTTTAAACAGGAAAGCATTTGGCTGCATTCTAATTTGACCAATGAATATTCAACTGATAATGCTGCCTGATAAGATGCTCCCCCAAAAGAAAAGGGAGAGGAACGGAACTGGACCGGCTGTTATCATGTGCAAATCCTTTAATGAAAGACATGAAAAGAGCTGTGAAAATTCTGGACTGAAAATCTACTGTGTATTTGGAGCTGGGAGCACCTGGCCCCTGATTGAAAACCTTTGAAGATTCTGGGCCCCCCTCCAGAATTTCTGAGCTACTCAGATTTTATTTTCCCTTCTTTTAAGGTTTTGCACTCTAATTTGCAAGGCCGTTAAACTATATTTCCTCCAGGGTGATGTGAGTTTTCTGTGTGTGTGTGTGTGTGTGTGTGTGTCTGTCTGTCTGTCTGTCTGTCTGTCTGTCTGTTTGTCTGTCTGTCTGTCTCTTCCCCTCTCTCTCAGTCTGTTTGTCTCTCTCCAAATTCGAGGATAACTTCCTATAGTTTTAGGTTCACAACTCAATTCTACAGTAAAATGAGACAGTTTCCTAGCACCTACTCCCCTGAGGGGCTCTAGGCTTGAGGAAGGTTTTTATAGAGAGGGAGAGAACAGCAAAACACAGTCTTGCTATACTTGGCCCTAATCAGAGCAATCTGGGTTATTGGGTTCCATTTTGGATATCATATTAGATGGCATTTGAAGAGAGGGAGATTTCAGCTCAGAGTACAGAAAACCATCCTAACAATTAGAGTTTCCATAAATGCGATGGACATAACAGGCAGTATACTGTATACTCTCAACCATGAATCTTCAGGAGGAAGTTGGATGACCACTTGTCAGGAGTGTTATACAGGTGCTTTCAACTCAGGTGCAACTGGGAAAATGGCCACAGAGTACTCTCCCAATTCTGAAATTGTGTGATTCTTCAAAATTCTGTGTGGATGATGGAGGTAGGAAAGAAGAAGAAGAAGAAGAAGAAGAAGAAGAAGAAGAAGAAGAAGAAGAAGAAGAAGAAGAAGAAGAAGAAGAAGAAGAAGAAGAAGAAGAGGAAGAAGAGGAAGAAGAGGAAGAAGAGGAAGAAGAGGAAGAAGAGGAAGAAGAGGAAGAGAGGAAGGAGGAGGAGGAGAGAAGAAACAATAATATCTAGTTCTCTCCTCCCCGTCCCCTTTTGCTATTCTTCTTCTTCATCATTTACAGGCATCTAAGTAGCACAGTGGATAGGAGCTCTGGACCTGGAGTTAAGTAGCCCTGAGTGCAAATCCAGACTTAGACACTTACTGTGTGATCTTGACCAAGTCACTTAACCTTTGCTGCTTCCAGTTCCTCATCTAGAAAGTGGGGATAATAAGAACACCTATCCCCCAGGATTGTTGTGAGGATAACATGAGATAATACTTGCAAAGTACATTTCAAACCTTAAATTGCTATATAAATGTTTTATTGTTGTTCAGTCATTTCAGTTATGTCCAACTCTTTGTGACCCTATTTGGGGTTTTCTTGGCAAAAGTACTAGAGTGGTTTGCCATTTCCTTCTCCAGTTCATTTTACAGATGAGGAAACTGAGGCAAACAGGGTTAAGTGACTTGCCCAGAGTCATAAAACTAGTAAGTGTCTAAGGCCAGATTTGACCTCAGGAAGATAAATCTTCCTGACTTTAGGACTGGGACTCTATCCACTCTGCCACCTAGATACCCGTATATAAATATTAGCTATCCCTATTGTGATCTTTTTCCTCAGCACTATCATTCTCTTAAAGAGAATTGGTGGAGATGTAGTAAAAAGTGATATGCTGGAGACAGAATGTACCGTTTCATGATTGATGGAAGACTATGTTATATTGTCAAATTTTTAAAAGAAATCTATCTCCTACTATTTATCTTTTCTTATCCCATAATAAGCTTACTGTTGGTTAGTTGCCAGGGTGATTGATTGTTTCTACACTCCAGGAAATATTATTAATTGGCTTACAGAAAGATACTCTCATGTTTCATAGTACTGTACAGAGTCATCCTGGTATTAGCATAACAATAACAAAAGATGTCAAATAACTCAAAGAATAAGTTGTCAATTTGGTTTCAAAGGTAATAATAGCCCACATTTCTAGGGAGTTTTAATATTTTGCAAAGTTTTTTTGTCTTCACAACAGCCCTGTGCAATAGCTGGTACAGCTATTATTATCCTCCTTTTATAGACAAAGAAATAAGCCCAGAAAGGCTAGGTGATTTGCTCACGGCCACACATCTAGTAAGAGTCAGAACTAGGATTTGAACCTAGGACTTCTGAATCCAACTTCAACATTCTTACCACTAGATCATGCCAATCGATAATAATGCTATTCAAATTATCTGAGACAAGCAATTATTTTGGTATTGTTTAATTTTGTGAGAATGGCCACATATGTGCTTCTTCTGTCACTAGGCTGACTCAGGATACTTGACTTCAACTACCCAAAACCAGATTGAACACATTTTCCCACTATTAGTTAGTTTTCTGACAATTGAGTGCTGGAATTTGTACCAAAAACATAGTCCATCGCTCTTTATTGGATGTCTAATTCTGTAATTTCCAAGGAAATGCACAAAAATTTTAGTTCATTAGGAGTACACTTCAGTGACTGTTGGAGATACTGCAACAGTTCAAGCATTTCAAGGATCATTCAAACTCACAATGAAATGAAATTGGTCACAACAAAGCACAAAGGGAAGTGCAATTGAAAAGGAAAAGCAAATGTAAGAACTGACAAACTATTGTAGCAACATAGCCTAGTTAATCCTCAGCAGGATCTGACAGATTGAGGAGTTGCTGTTGATTCCTTGACAGAGCAGCATAAGCTTCTTGATTTTGGAAGAACAGTAAGAAGCTCAGTTAAGAAAAAAAAGCTGTTAATCATTGCTATAAAGATAAAACACATGCCATGGGCAAGATGATACAAAGACTTAAGTACTCAAGACTTTTTGAAGGTCATTTTTACTGATGCAACTTACTTGTTTATTCAAGGCTATACAAAATTATTTTTAGAAGAAGCCCAGATGTGAACATAAGATCTAGGCATAATAATAATGATCGACAACAACAATAACCATAATATAGATGGCATTAATGTAGCCCTTTAAGTTTTACAAATATTATCTCAATTTAGCCTTAGTACAATCCTGGGAGGTAGGTGCTATTATCATAATGTCCATTTTACAGATGAAGAAACTGAAGGGGAAAATAGAGGTTAAGTAACTTGCCCAGGGTTACACATCTAGTAAGTTTCTGAGACCAGATTTGAATTCCAATCTTTCTGAAGTCCAACATACTATATCCACCGTGATATTTAAAACTGCCTCAGACTATAAAATATCCACCCAAAAATGTTTGGGAGATGTTTTAACTTCTGGTGGGCCTAGAAATCTTATCCTCATTGAAGGAAAAATGAAATATGATACTGATATACTGAGAAACAGAATTGTTTGGGAATTACAGAAATTCCCAAATGCAGATGGAATTATGAAACCATTTCGCCGTAAAAAAAAAATGGTTTAAGAGCGTATCCAAGAGATAGAGATAAACGTGCTTCAGTGGCCTGGAAACTTACCTGATTTAAACTCCATTGAAGATTTATGGGCTATTTATAAACTAGACTTGGAAAGATGAACTCTTTTTCAAAGGTATGCCTATTAGCCAATGTGGGAAAAGTATGGTTTAATGATAAAAATTAAAGTACACGGATCAAAATCTTCTGAATAAAATGCCAAGTCAGATAAAACAGCAGTGTAGCAAAAAGAATGCACATAGAATATTGAAAGGTTTTTTTAAAAGATGTAAATGATTGTAAGGTTTATTGTAAAAGCCATTAAATTGGAATATTATATTTTGCCCCAAGTACTTCGCGTAATACTCTCTAAGCAGCATGTCCCCTATAAGAAAGATAGGTGAATCATAGGAATATAAACTGAGTGGATTTCACCAAACTAAACTTATTTAATTTTATTTTCAGCTCAATAAACATTTGTCGGTGCTTACCTAACTTCAATGCACTGAATGGGATGCTAGGGGTGTAAAGATGAGAAATGACATAATTCATTTCTTAAAAGAGCTTCCAACCTAATGTGAAGCCTAATAGGCTAGTTGATCTCATTATATTCTATACACCATGATTATAAACAGGTTTTCCTTTTCCTGAATTAATTCCTGAATCTAAGAATTCTTTTTACCACTGCAGACAATTTGATTATCAGGGGTTAATTTTCTTGGTTTCTTGAATGAAATGAGAAAATATTTGCAAAGCACTTAACATACTGCCTGGCACATAGTCAGCACTTAACAAGCTCTTGTTCCTTTCTCCTTCCCCTTCCCCTTTGTTCTGGCCCCACTGCGTTGTTCAGGCTACTCACAGAATTGCACGGATTACAGAGTCCACATTTAGGCAAATGTGAAAGTTCCCTGTTTCCTCCCAGGCTGATGTACATTAGACACAGGGGAAGGCCTTGTTTATGCATAAGCCTTGAGCTGTGAGTCTGTGCTTTGGAAGGTAAATTATGTTCCTGCAAAGCACAACAATGGGGCTACTGAAAGAATTTGCAGAAATATTTTCCTGGGGGCTCCAAATTGGAAAGTTGTAGACTAAGTTGTGTTACCAGCTTCCCTTCAAAGAGTCTTCCTTCTTCCCCACTTCTTATGAATGAGATTCGATTAATTTGAAAAAAAAAGAAAGAGAAAAACCTAATCATTTTGATTTGAAGAAGTATGGCATAATAGATAGACCTAGAGCAAGGAAGTTCTGGGTTCAAATCCTAATTCTCGCATTTTCTAGCTTTTTACCATGGTCATTTAAACACTCTTAGCCTCAAGGAAATTGAAATTTGTAATCTCTAGAGTACCTAGAATAGAGACCTACCAGGGCCGCTCTGGAGTTCAAATGAGATAAGGTTTGCAAATAGTTTTGCAAACTTCAAATCATTATGGAAATGTCAGTTATTTTAATATTATCATATACAATCTTTTTAGCTTGTTTTAGCTATATTTTTACACTTATCTACCTGTCCAGTGTTAACTCCCATTTTTCTTCATACACTCCTCATTCCAGGTACACTAGATTATTTTCTTTCTGTTCGACTTTAGGTGACCAATAACTTCTCTGAGTCTCCGTTCTTTCATCTGTAAAATGGGGGGGAAGGGGTGGGGAATTGGGCTAGAGGAGTTGTAAAGACTCCTCCAGGTATAAATTCTATGATCCTGTGAGTGAAATTCTTCATGATATTCTGAAGCCGTCATGATAAAAGTGGAGATGTATATATGTGTGGGAGTATAATTAGAGGGATTCACAGATCATAGGTCCATAGATTTAGAGGGGGAAGGAACCTTGGAGGTCATCTAATCCAACCCCTCATTTTACAAAATGAGAAAACAGAGGCTGATTTATCAAAGGTCAAAGGTGACCAATCCAGGATTCAAACCCACACCCTCCGAATCAAAATCTACCCATCTTGTCACTCTATGACACCACTGTAAATTCACTCATAACAGTGGCACCTGGAAGAGGCAGAATGTCAACCGAGCTCCTCTGATTCCAAAGCCAGCATTCTTTCCTCTGTGAAGGTGGTTGAACCACCACATCCAATGAATGTTGGAGGATGGTGTAATAACAAAGAACACTTGATTTCATGTTAGAGACCTTAGGTTTGAAACCTGATGGGTGTGTGTGTGTGTATGTATATGTGTGTATATATATATATATATATATACACATATATATATATACATATGTAAATATGTGCACTTTGAGTAGTCTACAAAACAAAGGGATTGAACTAGATGACTTCTAGATTTCCTTCCACCTCTAGATCAACAATCTTGACCTTGCAAGTATGACCTTGGGCACTTCACAATGTCTCTGGGCCTCAGTTTTCTCATCTGTAAAATGAGGAGGTTGCACTACATGATTTCTTTCTTTTAAAAAAAAATCCCCAATTACATGTTAAAACACTTTTTTACCTTTGCTTTTTAAGTTTTGAGTTATAAATTCTATCTGTCTTTCCCTCCTTCCCTCCCTGCCCCCTTTCCTGAGACAGTAAACAATCTGGTATAGGTTATACATGTGCAATCATTTCCATATGAGTAATTTTGTACAAAAAGACTAAAAAAAATAAAAGGAAGAAGAAGAAAGAAAGAAAAAAGGAAGGAAAGAAGAAAGGAAGGAAGGAAGGAAAGAAGGAAGGAAGGAAGGAAAGAAGGAAGGAAGGAAGGAAGGAAGGAAGGAAGGAAGGAAGGGAGGAAGGAAGGAAGGAAGGAAGGGAGGAAGGAAGGAAGGAAAGAAGGAAGAAGGAAAGAAACAAAAGGAAAAGAAAAGTAGTATGCTTCAGTCTGCATTCAGATAATATCAATTCTTTCTCTGGAAATGGGTAGTATGTTTCATCATGAGTCCTTTGGGATTCTTTTGGATCATTGTATTGCTGAGAATAGCTAAGTCATACACAATTCTTCATTGTACATTATTGCTGTTAAGGCTATATTATTTCTAAAGTCCCCTCCAGCACTAAATCAATGATCCAGCAATTAGCATAGTATCTAGAATTTAGTATGTATTTAACAAATACTTGTTGAATTGAATCCTATGAGTCCCGAAGAAATCTTTCTAATTCAAGATCTGCAAGCCTAAAAACTCAGTGTTATTCAAAATTTTTATCCATTGACAGACGAAAATATAGCAGCCATACTTATGAAATCTGTAGATTTCAAAAAAAAATATATGAAGGAGAGGAAGACAGAGAGATAGACATAGAGACACAGAGAGGGATGGACAGATAGCAACAGAGAGTGTGATTTTAGGGATGACAGAATCAAGCCCTAATCAGATCTTAATAGGGGAGAACAGGGGCTGAAACTAACAAGGTGAAATTTAATAGAGATAAATACAAATACCTTGACTTAGGCTTTAAAAAAAATTAGCTGCACAAATAAAGACGGAGAGAACTAACTTAACAACATATGGAAATGGCCTAAGGGTTTAGTTGACAAGTTCAATATGGACCAACAATAATGTGATGCTCAGCTTGAGTTAATAAAAGTATAATATTTAGAACATTGGGGGGTATAGTTTCATTGTTCTCCATGACTAAATATAGTATTTGCTTCTAGACACCACATTTCAATTTAAATTTTTAAAAAGTTTTATTGATATGCTTGGTTTTTACATTACAAACATTTACTTCCACTTTGTGAAAAGTATCTTGAACACACCCACACACACAGACACAACACAAACTTGAACTAAAGTAAAACATTAAGTAAAACTAATAACAGTGATCTCATCTGAAAGAAATACCATATTTTAAAAGAGGGTGTCAAGATGAGGATTACTGGTACAGCAAGGAATCTGGAAACCATATTATATAAGGAATGCATAAAGGAACTGGGTATATTTTACCTGAAAAAGGAAAGACTTGATGGAAGGGTGGTATGTGGTAGGGGAAGAATAACAAATTCTTAACCCACTTCCAAATACTTTAATGAATGTCATATGAAAGATGGATGAGAGCTATTCATGGAAAGTAGAACAAAAAAAATCAGTGGTTGTAAGTTATAAGGAAGGTGATTTCAGCAAAGTATAAAACCTCTGACAATTATAGCTGACCCAAAATGCAATGTGTTGCTTGGTGAGGTAGTGAGGTCCCTGTCACTTGATGTTTCCTAGTAGAGATCTGTCAAGGATGGTTTTTAGCTATCTCTTTCATTGAGAGGCAGTGGTGTATAATAGAAAGTACCCTGGAATTGTGGTTAATTTATCTGATTTTGAGTCTTCCAATTTCTACCTACTAGATGTGGGAATGTGAAAAAGTCTTAACACCTCTCAGTATTGGATTCCTTACGTTTAAAATAGGAATCATGATACACACCTTCTGGACAGGTCTTTTGAAAGGAAAATTGTCTGTGATTTTAAGTAGCTACATGAATGTTGGCTATTAATGAGTAGATGGAAGGCTCTTGCTTGCTCTAAGATTCTATTATTCTATGACTATGAGATAATCATAAATGACCAAAATTCTGTTGAATTCACTAAAGCTTGTCCCAAAGACCTTAGGAATTCATAAACATTGGAATTAAGCCTCCTTCTGAATCAGCCATGGTTAATCAAAACCACCACTTTCTTAATTACATTCAATTTTACTATATCATGTATAAGACAGATGGATGGATTAGTTTTGAGGAACTATAGTCCCCATTAGCCTACATAGTAGTCACACAACATGACATTACTCCTCTTCCCCACTTTCCTTCCAATGGTAGGTTCATGAAAGAAGAGGTCAAGAAGTCTAGAAAGTTGGAAGAGAAGAATAGGAAAAATGGACCAGCATGACTAAATTTGTTTTCCCAAAGCCAGGACTGTTTAGACATACTGATAAGGTAATGTATATGTGTAGATGAATAGCTATTACTGTCTTGTCTAAGGGACCACAGCAATGTAAGGAGTTAGCATATGTCGTGATTGGTATTCCTGTAAGTGTTTGAACCTTATGAAGAAACCCAGCACCTAGGCCTTATCCTGGCACACTGATATGAATGACTGAGCTATAGTCATCTCCTGTTATCTTTGGAGACAGAAGCATTTGCCCATGTCCCCCACCTTCTACCCATGGCAGAGAAGCCAAAGGAAAAAGAGAGAAAGGTTAGACTCCAACTTGGAAGTTTGAGTAGAAGTGGGAGCATTGATGTCTCTGATATCAATCAAGTTAAACTTTTTCTTAATGAGATCTAAGGGATTTTCAGGGGCTAGATACAAACAGAGTTGTCCAGTAAGTGAGATACTCATGGGTGATAAATAGCCCTGGAATTCAATAACAGACAGAAGTTAGGTCTGAGAGACTGTAGCCTGATGGGAAGTAGTGTGGTGAGGTGGGAAAAGCATTGAACCAATCAAAAAGCATTTATTAAAGTGCCTACTATGCACCAGATCCTGTGTTGAGCACTGGGGATTTAAAAAAAAAAAGGAAAAACATCTCTCAATAAGCTCACATTCTAATGAAGGACAAAATATATGAATAATCAGATACGGAAGAACAGTACAGGATAGTCATTAGACCCGAGTTTGAAATCCAGCTCTACTGATCTAACAGATACCCAACTCTAATTATCTGTGTAATGTTAGACAAATTATTTAAACTTTCTGGGACTCAGTTTCCTCATATGTAAAATGAGAGGATTCTAAGTTCCCCTTTTAGCTCTCTATCTATTACTGTCTGGTCCTACCCTAGATGGAAAACCTGACACATGTAGGGACATGGCACATTGAGAAGCACCGCAAGTAACATGGACCCTGTTTTTGGAGGTCATTGCATATCATAGACCCTTAATGAATTTTTGTTTAAAGCATGTGATACAGCAGAAGAAATGATAGAGGTCTATGAATAAAACGTTAGGTTCTGTCTCACTTTTCAACCTGGGTTCTTACCTGCAAATGAATAAAGGTTTTTAAGGTTAGAATAATCCTTTAAACCAGAGGTCCCTAAACTTATTTGATCTACTGCTCCCTTTAAAAAAAATGACTCAGTACTCCCCTGGAAATCTACTTTCTTTAACCCCTTAATTTTTTAAAAAAATATATGCATAATTTTTAAAAATGTAAATATTTTTTAAAATAGACATAATTTTTAAAATGTAAATGTTTTAAAAATATGCATCTTAAATTTAATGAATTATTATAAATTTGTGGGTTTTTTCCTGCATTGGAATTTTGATGATGTAATATTGTATCATGTAACCATATAGTATCATATTGTAAAAAAATCATTGCACACATATATTCTTGCCAATGCATGCTGCACTTCCCAAAAACACATGATGCCCTTGTCTGCCAACACTTGCTTGTTAAGACCTGTTGGTGGACTTGACCACTGATTGATTATAACTTGCATCTTGTGTGTTATTTGCAAAATAATGTAATCAGTATGACATTAACTATGTTACACAACAGATGAAACGTCTGAACAGTTTTTCAAAATTTTATTTCTCTTCTTTCCTTATGCTTCTACCACCCCCTTATTTTTATTTAATGCCCCCCAATTGCACCTGAGGATACTACCGCCCCCCCTGGATCATTCCATCACTCCCCCAGGGTGTGGTATTGCCCACTTGGGAATCTCTGCAAAACCATAAACAGCCTGAATGTAAAAATTCCAAGAGCATGCATCCTCCGTTGTGATTGATACAAACATATGGATGGGAAGAACACATGGAAAGGGTTGTTGATACTTGTGTTAAGATATCAGCCAGAGCCCAAGTGCCCCATCAGGACATGGAGCAAACAGACAGCTGCATGTCAATCATGTACTATATGTCGCATTGACCCCAAAGGTGCCTGAAGCAGATTTTGTGGGCACTCTGCCATTTCCCATCATACTCAATATTTTTGTGTGTGTCTCTCTCATCCACTCCTGTTGAATTCTTCTTCCCCTATTCTGTTTCCTTTCTTTTTCCTGGTTCTTTTCCCACTCTTTCCTGTCTGTGCCATGGGCCTGCTCTTGGTTCCTGTGGTCACTGCTTAGCTCCACTACATGGTCAGGATTAAAGGACTTGGTGAACTTTGGACTAAATTGTATTCTTTAGATGTTTGTGACCTTTGGGTTACACTTTCAACTGCCAAGGTTGGGCCTCAAGAAAGTTAATTTAGCTTTTGTTATTACCAAGGTATGGGATGAGTATAGCATGGACATGGACCAAATTCAGATCAAGAAATTGGTGGTGGTGGTATTGTTGTTTTAAGGGGAGACTGAAGAAAGTAAAGCAGAACAGGGGAACTTAGGTGTTTTAACCATAGTATGGGAATCTTCAACGGTTTCCCATTGCCTAGAGAATAAAATGCAACTCCTTTGCTTGACTTTCAAGGCCATCTCTAATCTAGGCCAAACTCATTTCTCTGTATTCCCAGACACATATCACCTGCTTTAATTTGACTTATCTGTCTCCTGGGAATGCAATGACTCATTTTTACCTGTATGGCTTTGCTCATGTTTCTCCCTAACTTGAAATGTCTTCCTTTCTTCTGTCCCTCTATCCATCCTTTAAGAATCAGGCTGAGTCCCCATCTCCTTCATCATATCTTCCTTACTAAGCTATCATTTATCTTCACCTTCTTCAAACTTTTATAGCACTTACAGACTATTCCACATAATTCGGCATTTGATTTTATGCTATTTTATAATGTACTGCTTGTTTAATTTGCACTAATCATCTTCCTACTAGATTTTAAGATTCTTCAATATTCTTCAGTCCCTTACTGTGGTTAAACCATAGATGTAGGTCATAGGTCAAAAGATTTAGCCCTAGAAAGAAGCTTAGAAGCTATTTAGCATGGAAGTGTCTGTCCAAGATGAGAAAGTTAAAGCCCAGAGAGGATAATTTTCCCAATGTCACACAAGTGGAACATTGTAAAAACAAAAATTTGAGCCCAGGTCCTCTGATTCTAATGCATCAAACTTTCTACTGTACCATACTACCCATTCATTCATTCATTCATTCATTCATTCCTTTCAACATTTTTTTTTTTGATGCAAGATACTTTGCTAGAATCTTTGGAAGTTACAAAGGTAAAAAAAAAGATGGTTGCTACCCTGAAGATCTTTACATTCTAGAGGCTATACCATAGTACCTTAGGAGACTATCAATAAATGCCTTTTTTATTTTATTATGTGTACTTGCTCAGGGTTTCCTTTTCTAATCCTCAACTTGATCTTTCTTAGCATTTTGTTTTAATTCTTTGTTCTTAAAAATATAGAAAATTTTTGTAGTCATTTAGTAAAAACAATTGACATTTACACAGTATTTTATTGTTTATAAAGCACTTTATATGTGTTATCTCATTTGATCTGTGAAGAAAGTCTTATTATCATAATCTTGACTGTACAGATGAGGAAACTGAGGCTGAGAGGATAAGTGACTTCTCAGGATCACACAGCTTTACCTGTCTCAGTTGGGCTTTAGACTCAGGTCTTCCTTATCCCAGGTTTAGCATTTGAGCCACTGCACTCCAGCTGATGCAAGAAATCTGACTACCTTGCTACAGGTGTGAAGCTGCCTTCTTCATTGAGTCTACTGGCATTTCCCAGAAAATCTAATTCAGCTGTTGATATTTTGTTCTTAAGAGTTATTGTGGGGGATTGGTTTTCAAATTTTTAAAGCCTACTTTTGGAGCGGCAGTTTCACAAGTGAATTTTTTTTTAAAGTAGGCTGAGGAGACTGCAAAAGCCCCAGAGTATTTCTATAGATCTCTGTTTATAAGCAGGGATCCCCCAATAGTTGTGCGTAGAAAGGTCTTTTAAATTTCTAGCCTCTGGCTCCAGCCACACAGCCCAACCTTAGTACAGTCTCTGAGAAGACAAGAAGCAGTATGTTACAAATCTGCTGTTTTCTGTTCTGTGTTCACTGTCCATTTATGAGTTCCCGATCTAATTTACCGAGTCCTGAAATCGCAATTCATGCCAGGACTGCGAGCTCAAATTGGCATCTGCAAATCAAACTGTGAGCTTTCTGGGGTGAAGCTCGGCCCAGGAGTTCTGAGAAACCTGCCACTCTCATTGCTGTAAGTGTGAATAGCTCTCAGTGCCCCATGGTGGGGCCAGAGACTCTCACAGGTTTGTTGCCCTATGATTTTGTAATTCCTGCTCTCTGTTGTTCAGGACACATTTTCCTCATAACCTGAAAAACCAAACCACAGCTGAAGGCAAAAATCAGTAAGGTTAGTTCAGCTCCACTACCCCTATGTAAGTCAGCAAGGATTTGCGGACTTGTCAGAAAGGATTTGTTGCAAAACCCCAGTGAATCATGGAGTGGAGGTGGGTATTAAGTCAGAGGAGCCGAGTGGGATGAAGAGAGAAACGTCATTAACACTTAGGAACACTTTGAGCTAGCTGTGGAGTTCTGCCTTGGGATAATAAACCATATTGCATATAAAGGCTTGGCTTAGAATAATGAATTATACCACTTTAAAAAATAAATTTCTTTTAAAGACAAAACCATAAATGCAAGAGACCTGAGGCAGAATTTCTGGCTAGCATTGAAATAGCTGTTAGACTATGAGCTGCATGAAGTCAGGGACCATGTCTAATCTTACCTCTGTACCTTCCTCAATGGTCAGCACATAGCAAGGGCTTAATGAATATATGTTAGATGAATGGATGAATAAAATTCAATATATCCAGGTGTTCCTAACGGTGCTTGATCCTCTGACAGAGATATCAAATAGATAAGCCAATCCTTAGCAGAGGAAGAGACGTTGTGGCTAAAAAATTCATAAGCCTGAAGCCTACCAGGTGAATTTTGGTAGAACAGACCTCAAAGGACTATTTTGTCCTTGGAGCCATACACAAAGCTTTTTAGCTTGGTACAATCTGCCAGGCTGTGCTCAAGGCTGTGCATGGCCTTCAGGAACCCAGGGTCACCTTCACACCATAAGGAAATGTATGAGTAGGACTTTAATTAGAATGGATGGATGAATAGAAGATGAAAAAGTATAACAGGATGCCTTTGCCTGTAAGTAGTTAACAATCTAATGGGAAAGCAAGGTAGAGTGAACCAAAGCAGTAATAAAATGTTAAACTGTAAGGCATAGGCAATAAGAGGATAGGTCTTAATTGTGTAAAATGGACTAGGTGAAGGCAATCTCAGTAGCCCAGTAGTGGTCTGATCAAATTGTGTACAGTAACATGAATTCTTGGAGATTGTTTGCAATGTATATTAAGGGTTGCTTAAAGGGATGCATTGACAGTGAATGAGAGATTCACTTTGGCCTGAGGCAAGGATCAAGGGGAAAAAAACCTTCCCTCTAGATTTGAACAGAAATTGGAGAATTTTTCATGAGAAGTGTTCCCTGCCTGACAGTTGTTCACTTGTTCTTTTCCCTCTTCAAATATGGGATATTGCTAAAGATCTCCCAAAATATTCTGGGTGCTGTGATCACTGAAGTAATATCAGTGCTGAGCAGATGACTTTGGTTTACGATACAACCAATTCATTGATTACTTCCAGGGACCCCTGAATTGGAAATAAATCTTTCTTTCTCTTTTAGTGCTCAAGTGTGGTCTATGGAAAGGGCTGCTGTGATTTAGAAGCTATTAGTGAATAACTTTGGTTTCTTCAAAGCAAAGTATCAAAGGCTTTTGTTTGTTGTTGTTTTTAGGAATCATCTCATAGGTTCCCAAAATGGGTGATACTGCCCCCTGGGAGGGGTTCTGGAAAGGTGGGGGTTGGGGGAAGGTAGTAGCCTTGGGTGCAATTAGGGGCATTGAATAAAACTAAGGGGGCAGTGGAAGCATAAGAGAAGAAGAAAATTTTGAAAAACATTTCACACTTGTTTCATCTGTTTTGTAACAGAGTTAAAGTTACAGTGATTACATTATTTTCCAAATAAACATACAAAATTCAAGTTATAACTGATCAGTGGTCAAGTCCACTGACAGGTCTTAACAAGTGAGTGTTGGCAGGCGAGTGAGTGGCACATTGTCAGGAAGTCCAGCATGCATTGGCAAGAATATGTGTGTGTAATGACTTGTTTACAATACAGTACTATATGGTTACATGATGCAATATTACACCATCAAAATTTCAATGCAGGAAAAACCCCACAAATTTACAATAAATTATTAAATTTAAGATAAATAAAATTATATATTTTTGAAATGATACAAATTTCAAAAAAAAAAGTTAAAAAAGTTAGAGAAAGTAGACTTCCAGGAGGCACTGAGGAAGTTTTGTTTTGTTTTGTTTTATAGGGGGCAGTAGGCCAAAGAAGTTGAGAACCTCTGATCTAGGTCAACATTCTATTACTTAGAAGTCTTGATGGAAGGCAGAGTTAAACCTCATTCCTGTTACTTTCCTTCTTCCACTCCTCCAGGCTAGGATTTTATCTTTTTCTTCTCTGAATTTCTACAACATTTGTTTTCCATACCACTCATTTGACACATATTATCAGCTCTCTTGAACTGTTATTTATCTTCTGTTAACACATTGGTTGTTGGATGGTTGTGAGTCATGGAACTCTGCAATCACTGGAGAATTGAAAAAGAGCATCACTCAGAGGGCACATAGTGGATGTGACCAGGCTACAACAAATAAAAAGGAACTATAAAGAACTAGAGTAAAAGATGTCAGCAAGGAAATGTATGATCAAAAAAAAAAAAAAAGAATATCGACTAGTCCTGTGGCCTTAGTGAGGAATAACCAGCCATTGCATAACCCCTGTGATCCATTGGTATATAATACCTATGATCTCAAGAAAAACTGAAAAAAACCTCCAGCATATTTGGTGATGCTCCTAGGCTAAATTCTTTGGAAGATATGGCCAAGAGTCAGGCACACAGTATGGGTAGGCAGGGGATGATTTGCAATCTACATTGATAGAGAGAACATGAGATCAAAGATGCATTTGAATATTTCAGCCTATATATGACCAGTATAGTGTAATGTATAGAATGTTAAGCTAGAATTTGATTAGGTTCAAATCTTTCTGTGACCCTGGTCAAGTCATTAAGCTCTATATGTCTAAAGTAACTACTTAAAATTTATTGTGGAGCCATTCTCAAATGACCAAAATCACAGATCCAGGTGGGGCTTTCTTTAATTCCAGAATTCAATGAACGGAGGAGAGAGGGATAGATTAGGGAATGAAAGTGATATAAAAGTAATGTATCAATTAAAGTTTTTTAAAAGAAGAAAAGAATTTAACAAATAGTACAGTCAGTTGCCAAGCATTTATTAAGTGCTTACTGTGTGCCAGACCCTGTTCTAAGCACTGGGAATATAAATCCAAGCAAAAAGAAAGACAACTTTCCCTTAAAAAGCCTACATTCTAATGAGGAAGACAATGCATAAAAGGAAGCTGAAGATGGGGATTGGAAGGAAGAGAAGGTATTTGGCATAGAGACATGATGAAGAAATTCAGAGAAGTCCAGACTGGTGGGAAAAATGGAGATTCTGGAAGGAGCCCTTATACCTATATCCTCCAGTCAGAGGGAGATAGGGACAGAAGGTAATTCTGTGGTGTGAACTCCAGGACTGAAGTTATCTTTAAGTGGAAAGAACCCTTGATTTAGAATTCTAGGATCTGGCTTCAAATCTGTCTCTTCAACTTATCACTTATTTGGGCTTAGGTCACTCTACTTTGCTGGGTCTATTTCCTCATCTATGAAACGCTCAAATTGGACTATATTATCTCTAAGATCTCTTTCAACTCTGAAATTCTATTATCCTACCTCTTATTTCTCCAACTGGATTATAAACTCCTTGAATCATATTCTTGTATTCCCATAGGCCTAGCACACCCCTGAGTTCTTAGCAGCCATCTTTGTTGATGGGTAGATGAATTGTCTGATGATTAGGCTGCGGAGTTGGATTTGGCAGCCCGGGACCAAGTGCTGGTGTGAGAGAAGAAATTTGGTATTCCAGGGTTGCTTGCAACAAGTCACCCTACTCTTTTGCTTGAATTAGTATTTCAGCTTTTAATTGCAATGCTTCCCTTCCTTGGCAGCAATATCTACTGCAGTTGCTGCAGCTGGACTGGAACAAAGGCAATCTCTATTCCTTCATTATTGGCACAAATTGTGAATTCTGGAATTCCTTCCTATGAGTTTTGCCAAAACGATTCTGTAGCATTGGGTAAGCAAATGAGCCACATTAAACTAGTATCATATTTTCCAGCCACCTTATTTGCCTGCTTCCTTCCAAGTGGTACCTGTTTCCTGGCTCACTCTGTTGCTTCATGGTTGTGTCTTCCCTTTGACCACAGATATAGAGATATAGATTGTAAGATCACATCTTATGCATCCTTCAAGGATCAGCTGAAATCCTGCCTCCATGAAGTCTTCCTAACCTGTTTTAGCTCCCAACGACTTCTCCGTCTTTGGAAAGCATGGCAACTCATTTGATGATTAATTATTTATGTCCTTGTTACATCTCCTTATTGCTCCTTAACTTATGTTTCCTTTGAGCCTTGTCTTCCCATCTATACTGGAAGTTCCTTGAAGGCATGGTCTGAGTTTTGAACTTCTTAGTACTCTGTGTGGTGCTTAAGAGATCATAGGAATTGGAACTAGAAGGGACCTTAAAAATAATATAATCAAACAACCTCTTTTTACTGATGAATAAACAGTCCGAGAAAAAATAAAATGACTTGCCTGAGGTCACAGAGGTAGTAAATAGCACTTGGTACAATGTCTTGCAGTTAGCAGGCAATCAATAAATATTTGATGGATTGGTTGATTAAAACTAAGCCTAAGGCACTCTCTCTATCTTTTCTAGGTCTGGTTTTGAAAGTTTTGGCGGCTGTTATATTATTTTTTTAGGTTTTCTTATAGTTTGAAAATGCCATCAGCTATGCCACCCAGCTTATGTACGGAGACTGCATATCATAAATGTCAGTGAAGCTTTTATGTGGAGATTATTTTGACAAAAGGAATAGCAATTAGTCATCTTCTTGGCACAAAAAACCCCCAAGATCATAGTGTGGGCTGGCCTTACCTGGGATGGTTTCGTTGCTCATGGATCACATTGGCTGAGGAAACCCACTTATCAAAACTTTGATTGCCAAACCAGAATGAACATAATCGTTGTGTGTTTCCTCACTGGTAAAATGAAAGGGTTTGATTATCCAATCTTTATCATCTCCCCTGCCTAAAATTCAAATGTAATGGGATATTTCGATGGATCAGAATAATCTCCTCCCTCCAGGGGAAGATGAAAGAGTTTTGAAATTCTCATTAGAAATCCTGGTATTTGTATTTCTAAAAGATGAAGGATCTACCTCAGACTCTAGAATGGAGGGCAAAGTTTCTGCCACAATGGGTACTTTCAGGAATTATGTTGTAGGGAGCAAAGACAGGTGAATACAGAGGCACAGATAGAAGAGGGCAGAATCAGAGAAGAGTGGTCTTGAACACATCTGGGCTTCCCTAGGGTAGTCAGTATCTTCATTAGTTGGTGGGTCAGAAATCACTTATTAAACACTGTATGCCAGGTGCTAAGTGCTTGAGATACAAAGAAATGCAAAAACAGTTCATGCCTCCAAGAATACTAATAGGGGAGACAATATGTAAACAACTAGGTACACATAAAATACGTGTAGACGAAAAAGTAATCTGGGAAGGGAAGGAACTACAACATAGAGGGATCAAGAAAGATATCCTGTGGAAGGTGGAATGTGAGCTGAGTTTTGAAGTAACCCAAGGAAACTAAAAGTTGGAGGTGAGGGGAAGAGCACTCCAGTCATGACAGACAAAGGTAGAAGCTGGAATATACACAGACAAGTGTAGATAGGTTATATAATGAGTGTAAGGGAGTAATAGGAAAGGACCATTTTATAAAGAGTTTAAATTCCATACGGGGACTTTATATAACATCCTGAAAGTAATAGGGAGCCACTAAAGCTCATTGAGCAGGATGTTATCTAGTCAGACCTACACTTTAGAAAAATCTTTTTGGCATTTAAATAGAAGGTGGATTGGAGTGGGAAGAGACTTGAGGCAGGGAAATCACTAAGAAGGCTATTACAATAGGCCAAGTAAGAGATGATGAAGTCCTGGGTACAGAGAAAGTGTCATATTTAAGAGATATTGTGGATGTTGGATGACACATTTGTCAATGCATTGGCTATATAGGGTGAGTGAGAGTGAGGAATCAAGGATGACACCAAGGTTGTGAGCCTGAGTGGCTGGAAGAATGATGGTGTCATGGAGAGTGATAGGAAAGCCAGGAAGAGAGGAGGATTTGAGGGGAAAGATAATACTTTCTTTTAGGGGTATGTTGAGATTGAGATGAGTGCTCAACACATACAAAGCACAGTTGGTAATGTGGACTACAGCTCGGGAGGAAAAACTAAGGCAGGTGATTTAGATCTGGGAATCATTGGCATAGAGATGATAAGTAAGCCAAACGGGGCTGATGACATTATTGAGTGGGATGGGATAGAGAGGAAAAAAGAAGAGGGCTGAGGATTGAGCCTTGAGGGACATCCAAAGTTAGTAGACATGACCTAGATGAAGATCAAGCAAAGGAAACTGAGGAGTGGTCATATAAGTAGGAGGAGAAGGATACAGGCATGGTCTGCTAGAATATCATAAAAATCTAGAAAGCAAAGAACATATGAGATGATGATGAATGGCAATGTCAATGTATACAGAGAAGTCAAGAAGGAAAGAGCAATTTCAGTTGAATGATAGGAGCCAGATTGAATAGGGATCAGAAGCAAATGAGAGGAGAGAAAGTGGAGACACTGAGCATGGACAGCTTTCTCCAGGAGTTTAGTCAAGAAGGAAAGAAGAGCTATAGGATGATAGCTAGCACAGATGGTGGGATCAACAGGGTTTGGGGTTTCTTTTAAGAATAGAGAAGGTACTAGCATGTTTGTAGGCAGCAGGAGTGAATCCAGTAGGTAGAGAGTAGAAATAAGAGAAAGAATGGAGGTAATAGCTATGCCAGTCTACTCAAGAATTTAAGAGAGTTTGGGATCAAGAGTGCATGTAGCAGGGTAGGCTTTGCCAAGAAGGGCCACCTCTTCAGAGAAGACTGCAGTGTGGAGGAGGTGGGAGAAGGATAAGTCTGAATGATGTGAGATGAGAAAGAACAAAGGGCAACCTGTGAGCTAATAGGCTCATTTACTGCAGGCAGTCAAGATAATGCCCATGCAAGAGTACGGAACATGCCTGATCATTAGTAAACTTTCTGTAGCTGGACTAGTTCCTCCTTTCTCTCTCCTTCTTGTCCAAAAGATAGATCTTTAAATGTCTAAGTTCTCTGTTACTTTTAAGTTGCATATTTGATATTTTAATAGTACTTTGAAATTGGCTATCTTTACGTAATGATAGAATATAAATAATAATTGCTTTTGAGTCATGTATGTATTTTTATGCAGAGAGAAGAAATGGAAAGCTCCTATTGGTTAGGTGAATACGCACAACTTAAACATGGTGGAGATCTATGGCACTGATCAAATGTTAGAGATTTCCTAAGCTGCAGGCTTGGTGACCTATGAATAATTGAGACAATCTTATGGCAATGACTTTTACTAATAATCTGTATTCTTAGTCTCTTTGTAAAAGCATAGAAAGGGATTCAAGTGGTTCTGGCCCATTATTCCTAGGTTAGAATTACGATCTCTCTTTTGGTTTACAGTCAGATGGGGCCATTTTAATTACAGACATCTTAGGTACTCTCTGGCTTGATACAGGAAATGAAATAGGGTCATAACCAAAGGGAAAGTCATGTCCTGAGACAACCCAGTTCAAGGACACAGGCATTATACTGTAGAACAGACTCCTCCCCTTTTTCTGAGGTGGGGTAGGAGTGGTAAAGAGCAAGTTCCCAACCCAACCAGTCAACTTTGTTTCACGGTGATACTTACTGTTTACACCAGGATGCTATGTTGCTATAAACTCTGTAGCTTTCCCTGTAAGAGATTTCCATGATTAATCTCCCGGGTTTCCAAGTGATCCAAATAAAAGTAGTATATGAGGTTATTTGGTTAACCTGTTCAATTTTTCCATTTCTCTTCTTCTCAGGACCCAGAGAAGCAAAGTATCTCCAACTGGGGAGAGGGGCATCTTAGAGGTCTTCTGGTTTACCACCTATGTAACCAGGAATGCTCTTTGCAACATCTCCCAACAGACAAGGTATTGGAGTGGAAAGACATTTGAAAAAATAGACAATGCATAGGCAGTAAGGTTTAATTTCTAAATAAGAGGAACAAAGATAAGGCATGGCAAAAACAGCACTATAGTCTACACAAATGAGGAAGCTGGCACCACTTAGTAGGAGAGTAGTGAACACAAGAGAGGAGAAAAGCAGCATTATAAAACCCAGGTAGTCTCTGCTAGGGAAGTCCAATGTAATTCCCTTCTGTAGATTACAGTAAAGAAGTTGCTGCTGAAAAGAAAGGCTAGGAATCCCAACAAAGCACACTAATGTTCTAAGCTGCTTATCAGGGATGTTAGGGAGCGACCAGGGACAGGGAAGGAGATTCTTTTGAGTTAATGATGAGCTGGCTGCCCTTGGTACCTAGTTGTTGAAGGAACAGAGGTGGAAATCTAAATTTGATATTTGCTATTGAATAAGCTATATGTTAGTAAGTAAATATATAAATAACCTGAAATCCTTCCTTTAACTAATATAATTTCATGAATATATTTCCTACCTTTTCTTATGTAAGTAAGTAAATTCCTATTCTTTCTCTCTATGTAAGAGACTGTGGAGTCATTTGATAATGGCATAGTGGAAGGATTACCCAAAGAGCACTAGAGAGGCAGAGGCTACATCTGATCAGGCTGCAATGGGAATGAAGATGACATAAAAATGAGGACATGAAAGATATTGTCAGAGAAATCTATGACCAAAAACAAAAAAAAAAGTACAATGGATCATGTAGTGTGAGCCAAGGGCACCCAATGGACCTACCACATTCTCTTAAATCCTGCAATGCCAAGGGAACATGAAGAAAGACTCCACCCAGCACAATGTATGGATACTCCATGTTGAACTTATGGCAAGAAATAGATGAGACTAGCACAGGATAGGCAGAAATGGGTGGGTTGCTATGTGCCTCAGTGGAGGAAATACCCTTGAGACCAAAAATCCATTGGAAGAGCAATTTTAAACCAGTATGTTAAGAGGTATAAAAACTACGTTCAAAGCAAGGCTCTCTGTTTATTACCTTTGTACCCTGGGCAATTAATTTTCCATCTCTGGGAAAATCTTTGAGTTAAATCCTCTATAAATTGAAAAGGTCTAACTAGATGCTGTCTATGGTTCCTTCCAAATCTATGATTTTGATTATATCATCCTAGTGAAAGAAGTTTTAATTCTCCTTTAGTCTCAGGAAGATGATGTAGGGTTGTATGCTGCAGGCCTTTTCATTTCATAATAAACCTCAATTACCCCAGTGCCCTTTATATCGACACTGGGTTTCCCTGTAAAAATACTGCCTACACACACACACACACACACACACACACACACACACACACACACACTATTACTAGATAGAACTGTAGTCCTTTCTTCCTTACTAAAATGAATGACCCACACTTAATAAGATTTGTTTTTTTTTAAAGCAAGCTCTAAAGAATACTCCGTATTTCTTCCTTCTACTCTATATGCAATTTAGGGAGCTTCAAGCTATACAGTGACGTTAATTGTTTACATGTATGAGAGCCCATGGGATAAGCTTCCCATAAGCATGCATAAGCAATAAACAAATAATAAAGTTTACTTTTTTTTTGCTTTTCCTAGAAAAAAATAACTTTTTGCTAACAATATCAGCATTTAAATACCCTCTAATTTTCTTTATAAGTAATTTAACTAAAGACACACCATAATTTTGAAATAAATACAAACTCCTAAGTATAGGTTTATACTTTTTATTACTCAACTTAATCATTAACAGTTACTTCTAACTTAACCTTGATTTAGTTTCTCAGTCCTAAGCAGAACCATAACTGCTCTTCCTCACGTTTAGTATCAAAACTTATAGTGTTGTAACTTATTAGTTCATGTCATAACTTATTAGAGAAAGGGCAATGGTGCTGAAATACCTCTCAAACCACTTATTTCTATATTCCACTCAGTGACCCTCTACTCTATTCCGTTCTAGATTTGAAATAGCAAATACTATTTTCTTCCTCACATCCTATCACTGTCAGAAAAAGATTCTAGGTGGCTTCCAGTTTGTGTACCAATTAATAAGAGGTTCCTGGTTAAACTACAGATTGTCTGAAAAACACGTTGGGATGATAGTAGACTGAATTCTCAGTACATCATCGCTGAATATTATCTTAGGCTGTATTAATAGAGACATAGATTATATAATAGGGCCTTAATAAATACTTAGTGAAATAAAATGGTGCACTTATTTGGCTCTGGTCTGGTTTGACTATACTTGGTGTATTCTGTTTGGTTGTGGGTACCAAATATTAAGAATGGTATTAAACTAGAAAGTGTCAGAAGGAGAACAACCAGGATGATGAATAAACTAGAGATGTTTAACTTAGAGAAATGAAGACATGGGGGGAAAGGATAGCCATCTTCAAATATTTGAATGACTGCATTATGAAAGACAGAGATTTATTTCATTTGGCTATAAAGGACTGAACTAGAAGTAGATGGAAGGTACAGAGGTAGCTTTGAGCTTGATATGAGGAAATGTTTCCCAACAATTACACCTATCCTGAATTGTAATGGCAGCCTCAAGAAGCAGTGGGCTTCCTCTACCTAAAGCTTTCAAACAGACACTTGATTTTTGGGGTTGTTGCAGACACTGTTACATTGACAACATTTGGCACTACTTAATATTTGTCAATATATTATATTCATATTAGTGGGAAGCTGAAGTAGGTGGCGTCTGAAGTTCATTGATTTCTACCTCAGTCAACAGTCAATAAACACCTATTAGGCACTTTTTATGTATCAGGCCCTGGATAAGTGCTGGGGATATAAAAAGAGGCTAAAGATAGTCTCTCTGTCTAATGTGAGAGACTATGAATTATCCTCGTTCAGAGAAATAAAGTGGTGGATGAAAGGACCAGTTATTGGAAAAAGTAATTCCTACAATCATATTGTTATAATAAAAGGGATTGTATAATAGCTTGGAGTCAAGGAACCTGAGTTTGAATTCAGCCTCTGACACTTAAAAGTTGTATGACCTTGGGCAGGTCACTTGACATTTCTACAAATGCCTAATTCACAGTATTGTTTTTGTTTAACTTTTTAGCATAATGTTCTTTTTATTGTTTTTAACTTTATAGTATATATTTTTCACTTTATAGTATAGTCTCTCTGCCTAACATAGTATTGTTTTGATGAATTTATAAACCTTATAAACTCAAATTTTCTAAACGCTATAGAAAATCAGAGTCATTATTAGGGAGAACTAAGCCTCAGTAAGAAACAAGAGATGTGATGCAGGAAACAAGTAGTCCTAAAGGAATGGGGTAACCTTTGCATAAAAAGAATGATGATGCCTAATGAATAGTGGAAGAATGAAAGAGAAGACCAGGAGCAGGCTGGAGACAGTAGAACAGACTGTAATATACTAAAAGGTAACAGCTGTTTTCTTCTCTTGTATATATAACACTCTCATTCAGATTCATTAATACTTACATATAAACATTGTTGGAAATTAATGTGATGAAATCCAAGAAATAGGGATTCAAATTTTCAGGGAGTAAAGGCTGAGGGACCAACTCCACCAGATATTGCTATAAAAGCAACAAGAGAAGACTAGTGGTGATGGTTTCTCTCAAAATGACATTTATTCTTTGAATCCTTTGTGGAGGAAGGCTTATTAATAGCCTATAATTACCCCCCCTCCCCTCCAGGGTAGGGAAAATTGAGGGGGCAAGGATATAAACCTTCAGTGAGGTTTCTTTACTGATGGAAAATAAATGAATGAATGAATGAATGAATGAATAAATAAATAAATAAATGGATAAATAAATGCATATATACATATTAGTCTTAAAGAGAGCTAAAAAGCTAAAAACATTTTAAGGTCTATCTGACTCAAGGGATAATAATTAAAGTGTGCCTTAAGGAAAATATTGAAGAACTAAAGGAAATGGCATATTCCAGGATTGCAGAATCTCAAGAGATAGAAGAGACCTCTGAGGACATTTAATCTGATCATTATATGTTCAAGAATTCCATTCTAGAGCTACTTGGTACAGTGTAAAAAGCATGGGAACTGGGATCAAAGGACCTGGGTTCAAATCCTGTCCCTGGTGTTTACCACCTGTGTGATCTAGAGCAAGTCAAGTAACCTCCTCGACCTTAGGTAATCTATAAAATAAAGGGGTGGACTAGATGACATCCAAAGTCCCTCATGTGCATATCTTTAGAAAGGACATCGAAAGGAAACATGATGTAGCGGCTAGAGAGTTGTCCTCAGAGACAGGAAGACCTGGGCAAGTCATTTCAACACTCAGTGCCCAAGGCAAATCTCTCTGGCCATGAGCTGCAGAGCCATTGCCAATCTCTATTGGCAAAGCAGTTTCCCCATCTGGAGTGCCCCCCAAAATGTGGTGGAGAATCCACTATACAGTCCTTTAAATACTTAGAGAAAGCTATTGTGTCTCTCCCAAGTCTTCTGTTTTCTGGACTAAGCATCCATTGTTGTTTCAGCTGATGGTATAGCAGGGTCTCCAGTCCATTTGGCATCCTGGTCTCCATCTACTGCCCAAACAAATTTATATTTCAGTAAAGTTGACATATATGTATGTATGTACATATGTGTAGTGTGTATATATGTATGTTTAATATATGTATGTATATATACCTCACCTTTATATACTTTTATGTTTTATATGTACATCCATACAATTAATTATATAATTATTATATATCATATGACTATAATATTTGTATATATACCTTGCCTTTACTGAAATATATTGTTAAATATTACATATTATATTTTATACATATACCCATGCAGATGAGGGATGAAAATCCACAATGTTGTTGGTAGCGACCGTCACTGTCTTTCAGCTTGTGGTGTGAGGAGCAGTGAACAATATCCCATGGCAAATGCTGAATTTGATAGAAGGTAGAATTAGGATTGTTAAAAATTATGTTCTCAATTTATAGCATTTAGAATATAAGATCTATATATATATAGCTCTATATGTATAAACACTATATTCTCAATATATTTCTATGTATGGCATGATAGAGTGAGAAGTTCAATGGATCTTAAGTCCAAGGGCTTGGGTGCAAAATCTGCCTCTACTGTTTATATAATACTATCTGCCCTTGAGCCAGTCACTTCACCTCTTTGGGCCTCAGCTTCCTTATCTGTAAAATGAGGGGTTGGATTAATTGGCCTCTTTAGCCCTTTTTATGATTCTATGATCATTTTTTCCTGAATTTATCTATTTGCAAGTTCATAGAAAATACTTCTATTCCCACCTCAAGTAAACAAAATCGTCTGTTTATTCAGTGGGATCAGCTAAACAAGTGTTTTATTGTTCACTGCTTAAAGACCCCAAGTTACTATGTGGTAATTAGGGCTCAGTTTTCCCCCTAAAATCCCTCCCCAGAGTAAAGGCCCTCATAAAAGGCTGGCACTAATGGTACTGAAGGAACAATAGGGTAAGCACAACAACGGAAGAAAGTGAGGCATTGGGAGCTGAAGAGGAGGATCTCCAAGGGATGATGGTGGTGCTGGTGGTGGCGGTGGTTGTGGTGATAATGATGAAGATAATTTCCATTTCTATATCCCATTTGCTTACCCTCCAACAATCAATGAGGTCGATAGGGTAAATGTTGTCACGTCCATTTTACAGACAAGGAGAATGAGGCTCCAAGCGACTGCGATTCACCCTAGTCAACCTATCTAGGTCTAGGACGTGTTAAAGCTCGTGTTTGAATCCAGGTCTCTTCACTCCAAATCCAGCATTCTTTTCATGATTTCTTCCTATTTTGGGGAGCATGGCACTAATACCATAAATTGTAGACTAGACCCATTCTCATATTATCACTAAGATAATAATAGTTATTATTATTATTGCATATACATTTCATTTCTCGGGCAGAGGAGAAGGGGAGGTGGTCAAATCTCTTATTAGTTTCATTTTAACAGGAAGTAGAAAATGGAGCATAATCAGCCTGTGCATGTGGCATTATAATGATGATAATCCAAACCCTACCATGCAATCACAGAGACGTTTTACTCTCTGTAACTAAATGGAGTGATGTGAACTCTGAATAATCAGTGATTTACAATGGTAGAAATGATGGCTTTCCCAAATTGCAACACTGGTAGAGCATTGTATTGTTCACATTTAACCCAAATTTGCTCACCTTTCATGGTGTTTATCTGGAACAAGGCTGTCAAGGGGAAGGAAAGAGACCCGGAATGTTTATTAATGTTAAAACTTGATCATTCTGCACAGGATTCTTCCTGAAACACTTATTTAATTAGAAAAAAAATTCTTCTTCAATGTTATAGATGACTTAGAGGTAGGCAGGGTGGTGCAAGATGGAAACTAGCTACCTGAGATTTCATAGGTATAGGAAACTCTAGGTAAGGAAATTCCCTCTACCAACACAGAGCAACAGCTGCCCAGCAACTTATAGCTTTAGGGAGTTGCCCCCGGCACTGTGCTCAGAATCACCAGTCAGTGTGTGTGTGTGTGTGTGTGTGTGTGTGTGTGTAACACTTGAACCCAGTATCCTTTATATGGTTTTGCCACTGTAACTCACCAGGATAGTATTATCTTCTGTCTCTTGTGTGTGCCAGCCAATAGATTAACAAGGCATTGGTGACTGGACTAGAACAGCTCCAATATGCAGTATGGGAAACTGGCTTGCTACTCATTGCTAAGTGAATTTGCTGAAGAATTGGTGTTGGGCTGGTCAAGTTGTATGGTCAAAACCAAGTTAGGTGCTGTCACTTCTTAGTGGACCTCTAGTTGTTTGGAATTAATGGAATGCAGGCAGTGGGATGGAGAGGAAAGAGTGGTGAATTTGGTTGCAGAAGATCTGGGGTCCACTGCTATCTCAGCTGCTTACTATCAATATGACTTTGGGCAAGTTACAACCCCTCTCAATGCCTCAGTTTTTTCCTCTATAAAATGAGAAGGATCTCAGAGGTTGCCTCTAGTTCTGTGAACTTAATGCTTTGTTGTTGTTGGATGTTTCAGTCCTGTCCAACTCTCCATGACCTCATTTAGGGTTTTCTTGGCATGATACTGGAGTGGCTTGGTCCTTCTCCAACTCACTTTACAGATGAAGAAGTTGAGGAAAACAGGGCTAAGAGACTTATTCAGGGTCACACAATTTGAACTCAGGTCTGCCTCACTCCAGGCCCAGTACTCCCTCTGCTGCAGCACCTAGCTGCCCCTTTAACCCTAACAGGTGAGGATTGCCTAATCTTGACAGAGATGTGACTTCAGTCTTACTTCTTCATTTTTAGCCTGTAACACATCACTGATACTGTAGGAGCCCATCATGTTGAAATTTGCCATTCCGGCATCTGTCTCCTAGCCTCATTGCCACCACCTTCCTTCTGTCTTCTACGTCACTATTTCTACCTCTATGTCCCTTCCTCCAAGTTATCCTTTTTCATACTATCCCCCACTAAGCCAGGGTCTCCCAGGTGAAAAAAAAATCCCCATAACAGTTATTCTATCATGAATTCTCTCTTAATCTGCTTCATTAAATAAACATTAAAAGCCAACTGTGTACAGAACCACAGAACCCTCTGCTAGGTGTTGGAGGAGATGTAAAGTAAGTTGCTCACTGGGCCTAGCATCAGGAAGACTGGAGTTCAAATCTGTCCTTCAACATTTACTAGCTGTATGACCTTGGTAAGTCACTTAATCTCTGTTTGCCTCAATTTTCTCATCTGTAAAATGGGGACAAGAATAGCCCCTACCTCCTAGGGTTTTTGGAAGGATCAAAAGAGAGAATAATTATAAAGCACTTAGCCCTGAATGTGGTGCATAGTAAGCACGATTTAAGTGTTAGCTATTATTTTCATTAGATAAATCATGGTTCTTGCCCTCATAGAGTCTACCAGTTTAATATGAGATAAGATGTCTATACAGACAAATACAAGGCACAATGCTGCATAAATACGTGGGTCAGTAAGTGAGGTCTGGTGGGGAAGGTTGTTATCAGCATCTGGGTTCAGGGCTTCTTTGTGGAAGGAGTTCTTGGTAAACTTCTCAGAGCAGCCAGATTCGCTCCCTAGTTGTCAGAGCCCACCTTTGATTCTTCACATCACTGCTGCTTTATTCAAGCTCACTTCCCTATCATTATCCATCTCACAGTCCTGTGCGATATCAATTCAATGAGACAAATATCTATAAATAACTTACTCTGGACATAGTGAGAATAAAAAAGAAAAAGAGCTACATGGGTCCTTCTGCTGGAGGCGCTGGCAGTGGGTGGTGCGGAAAGGGAGAATAAACACCAGGGGTCACATTGTTGCTCTGTGTACTTCTTCAGTATCTATTACACAAAGTCCCATTTCAGAGGACCCTGCACTCCTACTGGCAACTGGCCACTCCCAGAATTTTGATGTGTACTGGTTTCATACAATAGTCTAGATGTGCAGTGGCCAGATCTTTTTGGAAATAGAGAGTAAGGGCTGAAAGCAAATAAATTAGATACATAACTACATAAATAAGAATAGGAGAGTCTCCAACGCAAAGGAAACTTTAGCCACAGCTATAGAGATCTAACTACAAATCCAAACACAGGGAGCAGTCTCACATGTGAGAGCCTGTTCACCAGAACATTTGAAATACTGTTGCTTCAGTGAAATTGACCAAAATATAGTAACATTCTGGTTTTTTTTTTTGGTTTAAACTTCCAAGTAGAAGACTAAGAAAAAAATAAATACGTGTATCCCCCAAAAGCCTCACAGTTCAAATACAATAATTTAGGATGGAATAGTATTTTGCAGTGGTCTTAAAGGAAACAACCATGTAGGGGCTATGATATTGAGACACCTAAGTAAGGAGTGAGAGAAGCTAGTTGTGGACTTGGGCCTTGGAAATGTAAACGAAGGAATTTGGGAGAATTATTCACAAATGGTTTTTAAAATCAGATTTGAGTTTTAATATACTGGCATGAATCAAATAGGAATTAATTTGAAAATGTCATTCTCTCAGGAGAATCACTTAATTTCTTTAAGCCCCAATTTCCTCATCTTAAAAGTAATGTGGCTGGGTAAAATGATTTCTGCGGTTCCTTATAATTTTAGATTCCACAAAATTCTTCCTTGAAGCATCAACAGTTCAGGTGTCTCCTCCTCTGATTTCCTTTTCTTCCTCTTGTTTTCCCCACCACCAGCTGTCAGTCATTTTTATCTTCTAAAATCTCTCATAGCATTCTGTTTGGAACTCTCCTTTGTACTTAATCATACCTTGCTTTGCATTACTTATTTGTGTATTTGTCTTATCCCTCCCACTAGATCATAAATTCCTTGAGGGCAGAGCTGTCTTGTTCTGTGTCCCCAGCACTTAGCATAGCACACTGCATAGTGGACATTTAATAAATAATTGTTGGTTTGAATTGAATCTTTTTCCCCAAACAAAGCAAATATCCACTGTTGGTTAAGCAGACAGGGGGAAAAAAGAAGATGGATCTATACAATATGCTGCTAGCTTATGCTATTGATGTTTCTAGCACCTTCTCTGATGGCTCTCATTACTTAAACCTGAATCTAGAAGGAGATCAAAGTAGTGCTCAAAGAAATCCCCACACTCATTGTGCCTTTAACTAAGAGGAGGTGGATTTTCAGCTTTTTCTCAATAGGGTCTCAGTATTCAATGATCAATTGCTGCAGTACCGACTGTAACCCTTGAACACCAGGCACCTGCAGGTTAAGGCTTCCACCACTGAGCAAATTGGATAGCATAGAAACAAAAGCTTCACCAACTCTTCCATAGGAAGCAATTCCTCTCTATTTTATCCCATATTGTTTCAGTCTGTTTCCTGTTTGCACTGGCAGCCAAGTAATGGAGAGGCTGATTGGATCTCATGCTCAGTGAGCTTAAAGTTTCTCCATTTTTGCTTCTTGTACTTATTAAGCCCTGCCCCTCCTTTTCCTTGTACATAGAAAGGCATTGCCTTTCTAGCCCCTTCTTTGTCACCTGGCTGGCAAATTTGTTTTCACAAGGACAGCAAGTGATAACAAAGTTAGCTGAAGAAAAGCAAGGGTGTCATGGAGACTCAGATGAGCACCGTTACAAAAAAAAAAGTCTCTTCCTAGGATCAGCTGAGTTTCTGCTGTGTCATTTGTGGCTAACTGCTTGACCTGCAGAGCCAGGAAGACCACGTATATTCAACTGTACTATATGCATGTCTAGGACAGCTCTCAGGCTGGAACCCTAAGATAGGATATTTTGGGATCTAGAGTGGACAGGTAATGTAATCTCACTTCCTCATTTTGTCATTCAAACAATAATCCTTATGTCAGTAGTGCATTAAGACTTGGAAAGCACTTTCCTCAGAATACCCCTGCGAGGTAAGCACTACAAATATTATTGTCCCCGTTTTACATATGAGGAGCCTGAGCCACAGAGTAGTATTCATGTCCCTGAACCTCAGAGTGGCATTCCTTTCAGAGAAGGTACCAAATAGTCATCTGGCTCTGAGTAACAGAGACTGGAGGGAGAAGAAGGGCTCTGTATCCTATTACTAATTCCCAAGTCATCCATTCCCAGGGAGGATGTTCTCAATGAATTACAGGAGGTGAGCATAAACATTGTGGAGCCTTAGGAAGGGTCAGATGAGAGTCTCTTTTTTGCTGCAATTAAAGGAAAATAAAAATTTGGTTAACCACAGAGGCCATATGGAGAAGAAATCAGGGAAACTTAAATACACAGGGGTAGGAGTTTCTGAGGCCAGGAAATATAGCAAAAATCTTTCTCTTGCCAGCCTGTAAAAAGACTTCTTAACTCAGGCTGAACTGTGTCCTGTGGCTAGTAGCCAAAAGCCTTCCAGTGAGATAGTGTTTGGGGAAAGAAACCCATGTCAGCTGTGCATACTACCCTAGCCACCTCATTAACAATAAGAAAAAAAAACAGTTCAGCCTTGAAAAAACCAAACTGAGGTTTTGGGCTATCCTAATGATTTGTCCTTCCATTTAATATCTTGACAAACATTTATTCCATTTAGCTACAACTTCTTTTGTGGCATAATATATCTGGAGATATGTCTGGCAAAGGAGGTGATCTAGTCATGTGTTTAGAGCAGGGCCATAACTAGCAATTTTGTACCTGGGTTGGGGATGAATGCTCCCATGAGCTACGGATTGGAGAAGAAGAAGCTTGGCCTGGAATACTGGGAGATTTCTAGACTGCTAAAGGACTGTTAACTGTTGGGGACAGAGGTAGAGAGGGGTGGGCAGAGAGGGAGAAACTCATATTAGTGTCACCATGAAGTTCCTAGGTTGTTGACAGGGAGGGATGATGATCAGGACTAGGTAGGGAAAGGTAGTGTATTTTGTAACATAGTAAGGCTGCCACCTCTGGGAGCTTAGTAGGTGGGAAGAAATATGTGCCCCAGAATAGTATTCTCATTGAACTTTAAATTTCCTGCCTAGATCTGAGTCCCAGTGGCCTTACTCTAGTTACAACTATGAGTGAGAGTGAGAGATAACAGATGGATAGTGAGAGTCCTATACTGGTATAGTGAATTACAGGAAGGCCTCTGATACCCCTATGGAAAATCAACCAACAAGCATTTTTTGTTTGTTTTAATTCTTTTTTAAAAAAAATAATTTTAATAGAAAGGAGGGCAGATTGGGGGATTGAGAAAGAGAGTAAGATAAATAGGATGGAGGGGGAACGGGATGGAGGGAAATGCATAGTAATCATAACTGCGAAAAAAATTTACAGGAAGTTTATTGGATAAAGGCCTCATTTCTCAAATATATAGAGAATGGAGTTAAATTTATAAAAATAAGAGCCATTCCCCAATTGATAAATGGCCAAAATATATGAACAGGCAGTTTTCAGATGTCATATGAAAAAATGCTCTAAAACACGATTGATTAGAGAAATGCCAATTGAAACAACTTCAAAGTTCCACCCCACACTTATCATATTGGCTAATATGACAGAAAAGGAAAGCGACAAATATTGGAGGGAATGTGGGAAAATTGAGACACTAATGCACTGTTGGTGGAGATGTGAATTGATTCAACCATTGCAGAGAGCAATTTGGAACTATGCCCAAAGGACTATAAAACCATGCATACCCTTTGACCAAGCAATACCACCACTAGGCTTGTATCCCAAAGAGATAAAAAGCAAAAAGAAAAAGGACCTATGTATACAAAAATAGTTATAGCTGCTCTTTTTGTGGTGCCAAAGTATTAGAAATTGAGGGGATGCCCATCAGTTCGGAAATGGCTAAACAATTGTGGTATATGATTGTATGGAATATGATCATACTATAAGAAATGATAAACAGGATGCTCTCAGAAAAACCTGGAAAGACTTAAATGAAGTGATGCAAAGTGAAGTGAGCAGAACCAAAAGAAGAGCATACACCGCAATAGCAATATTGTATGATGATCAAGTATAAATGACTTAGCTATTCTTAACAATACGAAGATCCAGGGCAATTCTGAAGGACTTATGATGAAAAACGTTATCCATTTCCAGAGAAAGAACCAATGGAGTTTGAATGCAGATCAAAGCATACTTTATTTTTACTTCATTTATTTTTCTTTGGGTTTTTTTTGGTCTATGTTTTATTTCACAACATGACTTTTACAACATAGAAATTTGTTTTTATGACTAGACATGTATAACCTATACCAAATTGCTTGCCTTCTCAACGAGGGCAAAGGGGAAAGAGGGAGAAAATTTGGAACTCAAAATTTAGAAAAAAGAATGTTAAAAATTAGTTTTACATGTAATTGGGAAAATTAAAATATTAAATATAAGAATAAAAACAAAAAATAAAATAATTTTATTTGTATCTTTTGTTTTTATACCATCCATATTCCCTACGTATTCCCATTCCTTCCTCCTCCCAGAGAGCCATCTCTTATAACAAAGAATGAAAAAGAGAGAAAAGGAGTTCAGCAAAACTAATCAGCACGTTGAAAAGTATGACATTATTTGTAGTATTCTATACCCATGGTATCCTATTTCTGCAAAGAACATTAGTTCATGTCTTCTTTGGAGCTGTGGTGATCCTTACCACAACATTTGGTTGAGATTTTCTTGTTTCAATAAGCATGCATTATGTGCCTACTATGTGCCAGGCACTATGTTAGACTCTGGAGATACAACTGCAAAGAATGAAATAGTTATTACTCTCAAGTAGCTTACATTCTATCAAGGAATCATGGGGAAGAAAGGTTGGAGGAGGTGGTCCCCACCTTGAGATACAGCCAGGAATCAAAGTATATATAAAACACAGTTTTTAAGTATGGTGGAGAGAAAGAAATCTACCTTTAGAACTGGCATTCTCTAGCTTCCATCTGGGCATCAGTAATGTGTGAATATCTAATCGCTTCTACCATAAAGCATTTTCAGATCTAGCCCCTGGGTTCTCTTCTTAGCCCCACTAAATTAGTAGTGAATCAAGTTGGTAAAACCAGGAGTACAAGGAAGCAAAAAACCTAAGGGGCAGCCTGATGGAGGGGAAAGACCATTGACCTTGAAATCAGAATTCTTGCTTTGTGACCTTGTCCAAGGCACATACTGTCCTGAATCTCAGTCACCTCATCTCTAAAATGGGCATAATTATGCTAGACCTATCTACTTTCATAGGAAAGTTGCAAGGATCAAGTGAAATAATGTATATGTGACCCCTGTCCCAAAGCCCATTTGTATGAGACTCTCTCCTTATTGGTGGAGATGGAATCTCTGCTCTGCTTTAGGGGTGAGGTACTATCTAAATTCAGATTCTCATTATTAGGCATATAATAAGCCCCAAACCTAACTTACCAAGGTAAAGTGGAAGACACTTCTTCTCCCTTCCCCTTAGGCTGTATAGTATGGTTTTATTATTGCTTTTCTTCTTTAAGACTGTTTCTCTCTTATTCATAGGGTCATAGTAGTTGGATCATAAGGGGACTGGCTCTAGACCAGGGATTCTGAACCTGTGGTCTATAGACCCCAAGAGGTCGCATGGATAGATTTGAGGAGGTCTATGAACTTGGATGGGAAAAGTTGCATTTTTATTTTTTTTATTGTTGTTCAGTTATTTCAACCATGTCTGACTCTCTGTGATCCCATTTAGGGTTTTTTTGGCAGATATTGGAGTGGTTTGCCATTTTCTTCTCCAGCTCATTTTACAGATAAGGAAACTCAGGCAAATAAAATCAAATGCCTTTCCCAAGGTCACACAGCTGATAAGTTTCTGAAGCTGGATTTGAACTCAGGAAGATGAGTCTTCCTGACTTCAGGCCCCAAGCTTTATCCATTGTACCACCTAGCTGCTCATCTTTATTTTTACTAACTTCTAATAGAAATGTATCATTTCTTTTAATATTAATGATGCAACAAATATCTTTCTCAGAAGGGAGTCCATGAACTTCACTAAATTGTGAAAGGGGTCATGACACACCCCAAACAGCTAGGGACACCTGATACAATCCAACCCAGCCATTTTATAGATGAGGAAACTGAGGCCCAAGATGTCAAGTGACTTCTGTAACTAGTAAGTTGTAAAGCTGGAATTAAAACCCAGACCCTCTGACTTAGGCAATAGGGTCAGGGGTCAGAGCATCATCAAATGAAAAATAATGGATTGATAGTCATAGGTTTTGGGTTTCAATCTTAGTTTTACTACTTTTTTATGACCTTGGGCAAGTCAGGTCCTTGCTTTCTTCTAGCTATAAACCGAGGGGGTAGGATTGGACTAGATGGCCTCTAAGATCCCTTCTGGCTTTAAATCGATGAATCCTCTAACTCCACTTGTTGCTGGCCAGTTGTTTCAGTTGTGTCTGACTTTTTGTGACCTCATTTGGGTTTTCTTTGCAGAGATACTAGAATAGTTTGCCATTTCCTTCTCCAGCTCAATTTACAGATAAGGAAACTGAGTCAAACAGGGTTAAGTGAATTGCCTAGGGTCACACAGCTAGTGAGTGTCTGAGGCCAGATTTGAACTTGAGTCTTCCTGACTCTAGGCCTAGCTGCCCCTCTAACTCCACATCCAAGGCCTCTTCTTCCATGCTGTGCTGCCTGTTCATCTTAAATAATTTCATCTATATAACAATGCTGGATGTGGACATGGGACATTTCCTATGATTTGCACCCTCAGTATGGTCCTTTATATGTTAGAGAAAAGATGATCTGGTCCTTTGAGCTTTTATGAATTCATTAAATCCCATTGATATCAAAAAGAGAATGTAAAGGCTAGAGAAGTGTGGCTCCAAATTGGTCTAAAGAAGATCTCTCTTTCTTGTGATCTCTTTTTTTTTCCTTCAAGGGAAAACAACTTTTGCTCTTCAAGGGAATTGTGCAGAGCTTGTCAAAGGCCTCCCAATGAGGGGAGTCAAGAAGGAGTGATCTATAATATAAACTCCCACTGCAGTGTTGTAGCCCATGGCAAAGTTCCTGGGTTGCTCAGTGATGTGTATTTGATAGTTTGCATTTCGGTTAACTGTTATTGCTTGGATGTGTGATGCAAATTCAGAGAATTTCATCTGTCTGAACTTCTATGCTTTGAGGAAATATTTAATCCTCTTTAGGGATAAGTAATTTTTATTATTTCGGAGTATGGCTTTTATGGTGTAATAGCCCCCATCCATGTGTGCTGCATTAGCTATGGGTGAGCAGCAAGGGCTTGAGGCCACTCTGGAGGAGGACCCTAACTGCCTCAGTTATCCTTTCCTTAGGATAAGGAGATTTCTTGGCCTTGTGAGTCTATCTCTGTTTAGTGCAATTGTATCAGGCATATGGGGCATTAAATTGTGCCCCAGGATTAAATGTGCTTATCAGAATGCTGAATATGTTTCACTGAGGCTGGGGTGAGCCCTAGCTTTAAAAAGGATCATATAGTTTCTTAAGATATATGGCTATTTTATGGTTGCAAAGTTGATTGAGAATTTCTAGATGTGGATTTTACCTTCTGCCATCAAAAGCATTTCCTATATCATTTTCATTTCCTGTTGCAGGGGGACCCTCAATGGATACCATGGTCCCATTTCAGAAAATGGCTTCAATTATTTCAAAATAATATATTTCCTGGTTCAAAATAGTTAATGTTAAGCCCTTGTGCCTTGATCTGCTCCTGGAAAGCCACATCTAAATTGAGAGACAGCATGGTAAGAGTATAGAGGAAGGTTGTTGTTATTTGTCCTTCGTTCTCAAAGAGGACCATGACATCGGGAAGGCAGTGCTATGACTTGCAAGTGAATTGGATTTAGGTGAGGAGGGGTATGCAAAATCACCAGCCTCAGTTTCTTCTCTGGAGCCATCTGAGGCCAGTGGCAAGATACAGATCAGAATGACTAGAGATGGCCAGCATGGGAAGGTAGCAAGCATTGGATGCAAGGTCAAATCCTAATCCTCCACTCATACACAAGTAGGGCAAGAAGGGACGACCTCAGAAGATAGCTAGTCCAAACCTCTCGTTTTGTGCAATGAGGAAACTGAGGTCCAACGAGTTTAAATGATTTGTTCAAGGCCACACAGGTAGTAAGTATCAAAGGTGCAACTGGAACTCATGTCCTCTGACTTAGTAATATATTTTACTTTGCTGTTTATTGGGTATGAGATATTGACCGTGTTATTTAACTTCTTTAAAATGTTCTCTCATGTGTCCCCTGTTTGGGCATAGCTGACCTATGCTAAATGACATCTAAGGGCCTGTCCAACTCTGAGATTCTGTGAAAATAAGGATTTAAAGACTGGTACTTCTTATCTCATGGATTTCTCATGAGAAGCCAATGAGAAAATGGTAAGGAGACAATGGTACAGCATGCTGTACCAAGTCAAGGGTTTCCTTTTCAAGTCCCAGATCTGCTACATGCTCTGTGACCTTGGGTAAGTCATTTCAGGTTGATGGCACAGTGGATAAAAACACTGGAAACTGAGTAGCAGTATTTGTGTTCAAATCTTGTCCCAACTACTTATTAACTGTGGGACCCTGGTTAGGTTACTTAACCTCTCTAAACTTCCCTATCTGTAAAAGGGGGATAATAACATCACCTATTTGACAGGATTGTTTTGAAGATCAAGTGAGATAAGATACATACAGTGTTTTGCAAATTTTAAAGTGCTAAACAAATTCTGCCTCTTCTTCTCTTCTACCTCTTCTTCCTTTTTTCCTCCTCCCCCTCCTCCTCCATCTCTCTTCATCTTCCCCACCTCCTCCTCCTCCTAAATGGTTCCTAAAGCCAGTACTAGCTCCAAATCAGTGATATTTGTAAGCCTTGCAGTGCTGTTCAAGTACTACCACTAAATAACAAACTCCTGGATGAAACAAAAAGTCACTCTACAATATTTCTGCTCTTTTGACGAACAGTCAGTGTGCTCACTGTAGTTGCATGACCAAATATGTGAAAATTAGTCATGAGGTGACTTAAAGAGTTTGTTCATCGGCTATCCTTGTTTTCCGAAAAGTTCTTCTACTCAGACTGACTACTCATAGCTCTTTTTGAAATATTGGCCAGATGGAAAGAATTGACATCTATAAGAAGTGGTCTTACTAGACTCCACTCATACCCATTCTCAATCTGATTCCTTAATGTGTGTGTGTGTGTGTGTGTGTGTGTGTGTGTGTGTTTTAAACTAAGAGCAAAGATTTTGAGATGATGCAAAAGCTAGCAAAGGCTATCTCATCAAATCCCTTTGTTAAATAAACTAAAAACTTCAGCCCAGAGAGGTGAGGTGACTTACTCAACATCACAGAGGGAGGAAGTGTCAGGGTTGAGACACAAATCAAGTCAACTGCCTCTAAATCGGAGGTCTAGACATACCATCATACTGTTTCCAGTAGTATTCTTTCCTCTGTGGATCTCTCCTACACACCCTGCAGGGTCATTATGAAGGTCAAACTCTGCACTACAGCAAAAAACTGGTGGAGTAGGTTTGCAAGGACTATGGGAAGGAAAGTAGTTTGAGTGGTCAAGCTGTGGATGCAAAGGACAGTTTATGAAGGCTTGTTAAAGGAGAAGGGGAAAGTGGGAAAATATAGAATTATTATCATGGGTATAAAGATTTGCTGGCAGAGCAAAACTTCTTAAGTCTAAGAGTAAAAGAAATTGGCCAAATGGGTAAGATGCATGGTAGAAACAGGAGCTGGACAGATAGGGAGAATTTGTCTTTAATAAGTTAGTATGTAGTTAATTGTATTTGGTTTTTTTTTTTCTGCTTCCTTTTTTGGGGACGGACTTGGTAGGAGAAGAATGATTATGGAATAGTATGGTATAGTGGAAAGAGTCTTAGACTTGGAACCAGAAGACCTGGATTCAAGTCCTAGTCTAACATTTGCTATTGAAGTGACTGTGGAATTATCCACTTATCTCTTTGCTTTCTGTCTCCTCACATGTCTGAGCCACAGTTTTCTTATCTGAAAAAATTAGGCTAATTCCATTACTTACCTCATAGGCTTGTTGTGAGTATAACACTGGTTAGTGTTCATCACCATCTTTTCTTCCTTTGTTCCCTTTATCTCTGGAGATTTAATTAGCCACCTGTTAATAGTCAGCTCATTTTTTTAGCCTAGAGACAACAGAGTTACCCTTCATGTCCACATGGTCCCTTCTCTGCTTCTCTAGAGAATTAATATCAAACTAAAAGTTAGGAGTATAATCACAATAGCTCAGAGCCCCCAGTTAGAAAAGTTCTCAATATTTAGGTAGAAGTTTGGCATTCTTCCCTAGTTTAAATTTGTGTTTATCTAGAGATAAAGAATGCAGTATATATTTAGGTAAAAGAAACGACCAGAGTATATGACAATGTCTGCTACTGGAACATGGGGAAGAAATATTGAAGACAGAGCAGACATATATACACACACATATATATGTATATATCCATACATATATACAAACATGTATGTATGTATACATACACATATAGACAGACATTTATATATGTATGTAAATTATATGTACATGTGTATATATGTGGGGGGGGCAGAGAGAGAGAGAGAGACAGAGAGAGAGAGAGAGACAGACAGAGAGAGAGAGAGAGAGAGAGAGAGAGAGAATAACTTCCTGCAGTCCTTGTATAAAGGTAAGTATAATCAGTAGCTTCAGCCCGATCTTCTGTTCTGAAATGCCTGAGGAGGTCTGAGGATCCTCTTCAATCTTTCCTTTCTCTGTTGCAGTTTTCCCTTTCTCCTTTCCCTCTTTCAGTTCCTCTTTTTCACCTATCATACAATGCTCCCAATTCTTTCTGGTTCAACTCATTAAGCCCTGGCAAGGGCTGGGGAGAATGATTCCTCCCCGCCCCCCACTGCTTCTACAGCTCACCTCTTGAGATGAGGTCTCATTTCCCCCTCCTCTAAGCTTTTGTCACATAAATTGTGTGTGTCCCTCTAAGAACTCCTGGTCTTGACTCAATATCTGCCTTCTGGTTCAAAGATTTTGATAGTCACAAATTGCCCTCAAGGCTAAGAGGGAATGCTTATCCCTCTAAACTATAAATACCAAGATGACATGAGAAAAGCCCCTTTAAATTTTAAAGTGCTATCAAGGTGAAATTTGTTGCTATAATTATTACCTTAATACACATATGTCAAAATGTATAATTCATGTCATATTAAAGCACTTTAAGAAAACCTAAAACACCATCTACAGAATGCAAGGTATTATTTTCCTGCCTAAAAAGAGGCAGTATAGTGAAGTATATCATAGGTTTAGAGCTCTAAGGGATGTTAGAGATTGTTTAGTTTACCCCTCCCATCTCACAGTCACTTTGCAGATGAGAAAGCTGAGGGACCCCCTTCCCTTTCCCCCCAGGTTAAGAGAAAGAACCTGGGATTTATAGTCAGAAGACCTGGGTTCAAATCCTTACTCAGTTTCTGACTAGCTGGGTGACCCAGGCACATTTCACTGATTTATTTAGTATGTGGTTAACCAAGGTTTTATTTTCCTTAATAGCAGCAAAAAGGATCTCATCATGACCCTTCTTCAGACTAACCACATTCCTGTTCCCACCCTATAATTTATAAGGAACATCCGCTGTGGAAATGGATGGCTCAGGCAATCGGTAACAGGATACCGAGCCTTCCCCTCCTGCCAGCCTCTGCCGCTCAGAGCCACAGAGCTGCTCCAGGAACTCTGGACAGGATCACCTTTCACCTCATCAAATGGACAGGCAGAGCTGGCCCTGGATAAAATGGGCAGGAAGCAAAGCTTACCTTTTCTGGATTTAAGGCTCTTCCTTTTATACCATTTACCCCCATTATCAACACTTTCCTCTCTTCTGTCCCCTTGGCCCCTACTTTTTATATACCCAGTGCCTTCTTGTGCTCATCATGCCTTTCCTTTTACACACCTGTTCTTGAACTACTATGACCTTTGAGCACAGAGATGGTGATGCTATGTGTATTATCCAGTGGCCCTGTGTGGACTAAGGACATTGTAGCTTTAATTAATAGGGATGGAAAAAAAGCTATAGAACCATGAGGCAGGCAGCTTTTTCAAGTACTGTAAATGTTTATCTAGAGGTTGTAAGAGCATCTTTTATGGATAATTCAAAGGGAGATTCTTGAAACGCTGGCTTTGCTACATACCAGATATGTGACATTGGTTAAGATTATGTGCCCAAATAACAGAGTAGAAAGAGTACTGGCTTTGGAATACGGCAAGCTCTGGATTAAAAACATACCTCTGGCACATAGTAGATATTTCACCATTAACAAATCACTTAACCTTTTGGAACTCTCAGTTTTTTAATCTATAAAATGGGGTGGAGGTATAGAATTATCTATATATAGAAAATTCCATAGGTATGGAATACCTGTAGAATTTAGCATATGAGGTTATAGTGAAGTCTAAATAGATAATGTATTTAAAACAACTTTGAAAATCTTAAACTATTGGGTAAATGTTAGTTTAAAAAAAGCAATAATATAATAGTGATGATGATGATGGTGGATTCAAGGCTTCTTAGTTTCTGCAGGTACAATGAGAAGGTTAAACTAGATGATTTTTCCAGTCCATAACCTCAATAAGTCCTTTGTATCTTCTTATTTTTCACATCAAGAAACCGAGGCTCAGAATTAAGTGGCTTGCCTAAAGTCATGCAGCTAGGTGGTAACAAGAGTCAAGCCTGAGTTTAAACCCCCCACTCAGGCCTGGGGCTCTCCCCCTGAAGTACACAGCTTCTCTGTAAGGAAGCAGTCTTTCTTTGTAGTCTAGCATAACAGACCACTATGGACAGGTGAAACATATACCTCAGTCAAATGATGGTTGCTGTGTAATCTATGTATAAGGCTGTTTATGGTGGAGGAAGAGAACGGTTGTTCTACACACAAATGCCTGATTATTGCCCCTTGAATGGACCAAATTTACTTGATTATCGCCCCTTGAATTGACCAAATTTGCTGTTTTCGTCGATACAAGATCTCCTTCCGTTCAGGTGAGTGGTATCTTAAGGCCAGGGTGAAGGAGGAGAGCTGGGATTAAGAGTAACTTTGGGAATTCAATACAATGCAGCTACTATATGCTAGGCTCCATGCTAGGTACTGAAAATACAAATATATAGATATGGACCAATCTATTATCTAGCTAGATAGTCAGATCCAGAGCTCAGAGGCCTGAAAATGTTAGGTGTCACTCACTCTGTGAGAAGGGCCCAGTTTCTTCCCATTTAGTTCAGTGTAAATCCAGTCTTTTGGTAGACTGTAAACAAAAGCCATTCCACCATGACTTTGTAACATGCCACCAAAGGGCAAGTCATTATCTGGTGAATAATATTCCTAAACATATGCAGCAAGGAAAGTAAACTGACTGAATCCCTATATCTGGCCTTCTTTTCCTAACAGAGTCTTTATTCTTTGTTGAGATGGAGAGACCAGATAGGGAATGATAGTCTTTCCAGAATTCCTTTGCATTTTGCAGGACATATTGATAAAGCACTAGTACTTATGCACTCATATTACAGACCTGAAGAAAGCCCAGTGGGCATGCAAACAGTTGATTGTGGTGGCAGGGAAAGAAGCCCAGTAAGTTTCCAACCTTGAAAAAGCATGCTTCCTGAACTATGCCAGGGTATATCCAGATGATGCTTTGAGGTTTATGGAACTGAATCCAGACCTCATATCCAGGCACCTTGGAAAGGAATAAGGATTTTTCTTAAATTACCCAGAGGTTTTATTTGGAGCCAGATTATTCCCAGCTCTCCATTGGAATCTATAAATTCCAAGCATGACCATAAATCAAAGTATAATGATGGGGGTAGGGGGCGGAGGGTGGGAAAAATGGTAAGGGGGATGGACAGTTTCATGACAATAAATTCCCCTTGACAGTGAATTGACAACCTAAACTGTCAGCAGTCCTTGACCAGCTGAAGTGGTTTGCACAGACTGGCTTGTTAATCTGAAATGCAAATACATTTTGCAAGCAGCCTGTTTTTCCTGGGCATCCATTTCAATTGGGAAGTATTGCTAGGCACTGTGAGGGCTCCTGATTCTGTATAATTTATGCAAATACTTTCAACCTTCATTCTCTGCTCAGAAATCAGCAAACACAAATTGCTCCTCTGATTCCCCTCTTTAATGCTACCATCCAGGGTAGAAAAGGATCTTTCCTGCCCCTCTATCCCCCACCATAGTCTATCCTCTTTGATATTTAATCTCCCATCTTCAAGTATTCCTTGAGAGAGGGGCTGTACGAACAGAAAACGAAGGAGCCCCCAGCGTGGCTAGCATTTAGTAGGCCCAAAGTCAAGAATTAAGTGCATGCTGCCAGATAATTAATGAAGGAACAGCAGCTACAATTGAGGGAAAATGTGAATAAATAAATGAAACCACAGAGACTATTGCTTCATAGAAAAAGCACAATCAAACCTTCAAAAGGGGAGCCTTAGCAGAAGTGACAGGCCAATATTGGTCAAAATTGAGCTCTCAGCTGTGCTCAAGGGCTGTTCTGTTTCCATTATTTGCAGGGTAATTGCCAGTAATACCTCCTTATGTTGTGCAACATGCAATGATAATAATAGCTTACAGCTTGTAATAAGGCTCCATAATCACAAAGGCCCTTCCACATACATCACCTCATTTGAGCCTCTCAGCAGCCAAAATAGATGGATGAGGTATGATTAACCCCATTTTGTAGATGAGAAAACTGAGTCTTAGAGGGTATAGTAATTTGTCCAAATTCACACAGCTGGTAAATGGCAAAAGCAAGGCTAAAACCCAAGTTTCCTGAATCACCGAACCTCAGGAGTGACCTAGGCCAGACTATACCTGAAAGGAGTCCATCCTCTTCATTCCTACCCCACCCTCAGCATAGCATCCTTGAGCAGTGATCAAGACCTCCAGTGATGGGGAAGTCTGGAGGTAGCTTACGTTGTTTTTTAATTAGCTCTTTGCCACTACAATTGAGTATGTGCTTAATAATGTTTCCTGAACTGAATCAAAATTGAAATCTCATTTTATTCCTTACTCACGCAAAGAAGGTCTGAGAAAGACATCACCCTTACTTTCTACAAGAACACTGATTTCATTCAGGCTCTTTGGGACATCAAGATGAAAACTTTAAGGCAGGGCCAGAACAAGGCATTGATCCATTTTAGACAAGTTATCAGAACTGGGGAGGAAGAGCATGAAAGCAGGAATACAGTGTTATCTCTTAAAAATAATGCTTGTGTTTTTATATCATCACAAGACTAGAAACATAGCAGGTGTTCATTGGTTGGCTATGCAAATTGTGGCATGTGAATATAATGGAATATTATACCATCAAAAATGACAAAAAGAAATTCAGAAAGTTATAGGAAGACTCATCTGACATGAGGAAGGGGGAAGGAATAGGAATGATGTTAAGTGCTTTACAAATGTCATCTCATTTGATCCTTAGAATAACTCTGAGAGGTTGGTGCTGTAATTACCCCCTTTTTACAGGTGAGGAAACTGAGACAAACAGAGATCAAATGACTTGCCCAGGGTCACATGGCTACTAAGTGTCTGAAGCTGGATTTGAACTCAGGTTTTCCCAATTCTTAGACCAGAATTCTATCCTTTGTTCCAACTAGTGAAGTAAGCAGAACCAGAAACCATAAACACATGACAATGTTAACAGCACTAAAAGACAGATTCAGATTAATTGAAATGACTGTTGTTGACCCTGTAGAATGGAGACTATTCCCCTTAACTGAGGTGAGGGACCACAGAGAATGCTGCATTTTGGCTGTATTATTTGGTTTTGCTTAACTGTTTTTACTGGTTACAATGGTAAGTTAAGTCATGGTGGGGTGCGTATATAGCTTGAGGGACTGTGACATAGAAACAAAAGATAACAATGAAACTTCAAAAGAGAAAGAACTGTCCATTGAAAACTTTGATGGACACGACATCAAATAAATATGGATGTGCTATAGATAGAAGAATATTTGGGCATTAAAATATTTTACTAGTGTGACTTTATTAAAAGTCACATTATAAATGGTCCCTTGTTGTCCTCAGGAGTTCCTTGCCTTGTCTATTCCTAATACCAGATCTGGTTAAAGGCTTTTTCCTCCCCATTTCTTTGAGTTTCTTGAAGACCAGTTTTTTTTTTCCTTCCTTTCATACTCTGAGAGTCTGTCCATTCTGTGTTGATATGTCAGTCACTTCTCAATAAATAACACCCTTTCAATAATACTCACCCATAAAAAATGTAAGCCCAATAGAGTGTACCTGATAGTACATGTAACTTTCTATTGTCGTCATTTTCCACATTTTTACGTGGTAGATGAATGTATGGTTTCACTTTAGTCATTTGGAACCAGTATCATCCAATGGAACTGACCTTTGTTGCCATCTGGTTCTGTACTGATTTATATTGTTGCTATCCCTGTATATTGTTCTTTGGGTTCAGTTTCCTTTACATCTGTTCATGCAAGTCTTTTTATGTTTCCTTAAGTTATTCATATCTGTAGTTCCATATGGTACATTAATATTGCATTATGTCCAAAATTCACAATTGTTTCAGTCACTGTTATGATTGGATCTTTTGTTTCTTCCTTTTTATTATTTTATTTTATTGAGGTTTTTTGTTTTGATATCACATTCCTTTCCAAATACATCCCTTTCTCAATGATCCTTCCCTTGTAACAAACATTTCAAAAGAAAAAGAAAAAAAGCAGCACAGCTTTAAAACCAACACATTGACCAAATCTGATGGCATGTGCAATATTCTGTACCCATAATCCCTCATCTCTGCAAAAAATGGAGGGAGAGGCATATTCTCCATCTTCTCTGGACCCTAGATTGTTTATTACAATTATATAGCATTTAGTTTAACTTTATTGTTCTTTCCATCTACATTGTAGTCATTGTGCATCTAAGGCAGTCTTTCACACCCATTATCACCAGTTTTAATGATTAAGATCATAATTATGCCTTATGTGTGACTCCTGAAGCTCAATACCAAATGCCTGATAAACTACAGGTAGAGAGGTTGTTTCCTCCTCCCTTCCCCCATTCACACTCAGTCCCTTCAGAGCTCTCCCTGGTGACAAGAGGCAGTGATTAACAAAGCCTGGCAAGCTCAGGAAATGAAGAAAGCTTGATCAAATTGAAACTGCAGGAGGAATATAAGGAGGTAGGACCTTACGGCTTCTCCTAACAGGCAGAGCTCAATTAATATAAAAGGTGCTCTGAATGGAAAGCATTGTAAGGCTAGTCAGGCCTTTAAAATAGAGGCAAGTAAGACCTTATTGCAGTGAGAAGTATGCTCATTGGGGGACAAAGCAATTGGGACAGCTGTTTCAATAATAAGATTTGCTCAAGGTCAGTTTGAACTCCTGTTCTATTCATTAGTATTGATTTGCTTGACCTCTCTCCACCAACGAACTCTCTTTCACAATCCCACTCTTCTGGCTAGTATTAATTTTTGGATGGATCTGTGATTTCATTCATGAGACTGCTGCTTGTAAATGGGGAAATGATGGCTCTACCCTTTCCTTCAGGATGATTTACAAGATTTCTGAGTTGGAAAGGGCTTCAGAAGCCATCTAGAACAACTCACACCTGAACTGGAATCCCCTCTACATTTCGAAGAAGTAACCATCTACTGTCTACTTTGCTTGAAAACCTTGAGGCAAAAAGATCTCATTAACTTGGCATGCAGCCCACTTCACTTTGGGCTAGCTCTAATAGTTAAATTTTTTCTGCACTAATCTTTGTTCCTTCCTTTTCTTCCTTCCTTCTTTCCTTCCTTCCTCTTACTATATATAGATATGTATATATATATACACATATATGTATATATAAAAACATATAAATACATATATATATTCTATCCATTGTTTCTGTGTCTCTGTCTCTCTGTTTCTTCCTCTTCCTCTCTCTCTCTCTCTCTCTCTCTCTCTCTCTCTGTCTCTCTGTCTGTCTGTCTGTCTCTCTCTCTCCTTTTCTCAAGAAATAGAGATCAATAGATTTTTTTTTTCAACTTCCAACTAATACTGTTCATTTTGCCTTGTGGGACCAAGCAGAAGTCTAGTCTAGCCCTTCTCCATGAATGGCTTTCCATGTATAATAATTGAAGAAAACTTCAGGCTAAACATCCTGATTTCTTTCACATGACGCCCATATGACATGACCTCATGGTCCTTAACCATCCCAACCATTGCTCTTTTCTGGATGCTCTCAAGCTTATGAACGTCCTTCTGAAATGTGGCACCTAGAGCCATGTAATGCTACAACTATAGCCTGACCAGGAAATAGTACAGAAGCAACATCACTTCTGTAATCCTGGATATCTTGCCTTTCTTAATGTCTCTCATAATTCAGCCTATTATTACATTAGGGTGTGTTGTTTGGGTTTGGGTTTGTTGTTTTTTGGATTACTTGGGGGTTTTTGTTTGTTTTAGTTTTTTGCCTTTGTATCACATTGTTGATAGGGCTTTAAATGCTATGCCCACCTCATTTTTCAGGTGAATATCTATCTAGTCATGTCCCTCTTTCCCACTTTGTACTTACAATTTTTTTAAAGTTATGTAAGACTTTATATTTATCCCTATTAGCAGAATGACATGGTAGACAGAAGCCTGGCCTTGGAGTCAGGAAGACCTAGCTAGCTTAGTATAGTGCCTGGTATATGGTAGGCCCTTAATAAATGTTTATTGATTAATTGGCTTAAGTCCAACCTCTGATCCTTGCCTGTGACCCTGAGCAAGTCACAACTTCTCAGTGCCCAAAGAAGCTCCCTAAGTCTATTTTACAGAACAGGGACCAATCAGCATTTGTGAAACCTAGATTTTCTCAGCAGGAGTTTCCTGTAGTGGTGAAATCATGATTGACCCTCCAAAAAATAGAAAGAAAAGAAAAAATTATGTGTGATTAAATTTAGCCCATATAGCCTATTGATACCTTTTTAGAACTTGACTGTCATTCAACATATTAGCTATCCTTCCCTGATTTTTTTCATCTGAAAATTTAAGTATGACATCTGTTCCCTTATCCAAGTGTTTCCATAGCCTCTATCCATTGATAGAAATCTTGAATAGCTGTGGGCACTCCTCCACCAGAGACTGCATTCCAAACTGACCTAGAACCATTAATGACTACTCTTTGACCTTCAACAAGTTCTGAATCTACCTTACTGTACTCATGTCTAGCCCATCTATCCTTGAAAATTGACCATCCCCACTGGAGGCCTTCTTCTCCTTTGTTTTCTGGGTAGCAGCACAGCACTTGGGCTGTCCATCTGCTACCCATTGCCCTCATGCTATATCTCACATACCTCCTTTTCAGCTCATAGGTGTCTTTACCAGCCATACATTTCTTTCTTTTATACAATTTATCGTTGATAATATTCAGTAGCCTATTAATCCTACCATGCATTACCTTTTGGGTCATCTGACATTTTATTTCTCTCCAGATCAGTGTCCCACAATTCACAACCAACCATGAGATAAAGAAAAAATTTGTACAAATTAATCATGCCTACCTGTAACCACTATCCCCACAGCCTCCTTGTTTCCTTTTTTAAAAATCACAGGTTCTAAATTATAAAGATACAGCAAGAAGGTGAATGAAGTTTGGTCTTTACAATGCAAAATATAAATCATTAAAAAACCATGAAGGATGGTTAAGAACCATTCCATCTACAAAGACCCCTAAAGTCCTTCTTTGTGTTCTATTTCCTTTGAAATCCTTGCCTCCCAAGTAGCCTCAGACTGGGCAATTATCCCAATACAAACAAACAAACACATATCAATGAAGGAGGCCAGCAGGATTGTAGACTTTCTTTGGTGGCTGTCTATTGTATTTGAGATTCCAGGTAGAGAGATTAAGAAAAGAAGAGGAACTATATCTATGGCTTCATTGTTTTCTGTGTCATGGTCATTGAATCTCAAAATAGAAGGCTAGAAATAATGCTTCTGTTTCTTTTCTGGAACAAAACCCTTGGAACTGGTTTTGAATTTGATTGCAATAACTAACTGCTCATTAGGGTTTTGTTTGCATTAAAGAAAACAAAATTATTCTTTTAATTTCAGGATCTCAGAATTGAGACAGATCTCAGAGGCTCTCTGGTCTAACCCATACCTGAATAAAAATCCCCTTTTCAACAGATTGGAGTTCACTCTTAGATTTCCATGAGTAGAAATGATGTGAAGGAAGACAGTTTTTTTTTTGTTTTTTTTAGAGAACACCCACCAATATCTCAAGCAGCCCATTTCACTTTTGGATGACTCCAACTCTTAGGAAAGTTTTCTTTTCAGAAACCCTGTGTCTGCCACTCATCATTTTTCACTCATTTATCTAAGTTTTGCCATCTGGAATCAAACAGAAGAATTATAATCCCTCTTCCACATGACAGTCATTCAGATACATGAAAATATTTATTGTGTAATCCCTCAATTCTCTTCTCAAATGTCCCTGGTTTCTTCTTCTGACCCTCAAATGACATGATCAAAATTCTGGTCACCCTCCTCTGAATACTCTCCTCTTTATCAATGTCCCACTTAAAATGTGGCTATCTAGCTGAAAGACAGTGCTTCAGATGTGGTCTTGGCACTACAGCACAAAGTACAGTGGGACTTTGACCTCTCTTGTTCTGGATACAAGGCTTTGGGAATGAAATCTAAGATCTTGTGGGAACTCACCACCTCTTCAGCAATGTATCCCACTCCCCTCCTCCCCACTTTTTACTTCTCACCAGAATCATTTCTCTCTCTGTCTTCATAATTTTATTCTTGAGAGCTTCCCATCTCTCCTGTAGCGACTTCCCTTTTAGAATTTTAGCATATGAGATCTTACTAATCCTTCCTGTGAATTCACTGAAATCTGCTCCATCAAAGTCTAAGGTGAAAAGTAGGCTAAATCCAATTTTCTTCTCCTCTATCTAAAATGATATCACTATGTAGGTAGTCTCCCAACCCCACATCTAATTCCTCTTCAGTTAAAATTCTTTGGTTATATTTTTAAAACTTTTGTTTTAGAATTTTTTTCATTCTGAACTTAATAAACATTAAATAAACTAAACATATACATAAAAGAACAGAAAAAGAGAAAGATGCATCATACTGTGAATTATGTATGAATTATGTATGTGAAATATGTATGTATATTTCTTTTCAAATATATAATAAACTTAACTCATGGTTTTCAAAGCTTTCCTACTTATCAGTTATTTTTTGTGGCATTCTATTCTCTGGATTTTTGGAAAATGCTTCAACGATCCTCTTTTTTTTTTTTTTTTGGAGGGGGAGACTACCCTATCACTCCTCTTCCTTTCCTTCCCCTATCAAAAACAAACAAACAAAATCCTTCTGTAACAAAAAATGGACAATCAAGTAAAAAAAAAAATTCCCCACTTCCACCAGATATGAAAATTATATCTTATTCTGCATCTTGAATTGATCAGTTCTCTGTTAGTGAGGGGGTTTAGACTGTGGGAGCCCCCTTGAACTCCACCCTGAATCTTCCCAGAAGGGTTTTTTTTAATTGTCAAACAGATGCTATAAAGGTGTCCTTAGGAGAGAGTAAATGACAAAAACAAGAGAAAAAACACAAGATGAGTGGTAGTGGTTAATAACTCCCTGTTGAAAGTGTGGAAAATCTTATACTATTTTATATCATTTCTAATTTCAACCAGACCCAGAGCCTGAATTAATGAGTAACTGGAAGAAGATCCAGGACCTGGGCTTCTTTGTTCTCTCTAAAAGTTTGCTCAGGAAATACCCTTACCTCTGTCAACAAGGCCAGATTAGACTGACCTAAGGACATTCTTACCCCTGATAGTCATTAAAAGATCAGACCCTAACCCCAAGAGAGATTACCTTGCTTAATATTCTACAGATATATGCTATGTTATGGAATGTAATGAGACACAGAGATGCTGGATTGTAGTTTCAACTGTCTTTTGTCAACATCCTTAATTAAAGAAAATCCTCTTCTTGTATCATGGTTAAACATACATGGGGGTCATAAACGTGAGGTAATACAGGCTTGCTAAGTCTGCTAAAATAATGTATATAAGTTTTCTCATTGCTTTGTTCAGACAGCCAGAGCTTATGCTCTGACTCCTTGTACGTCCAAGTAAGCTAGCTTAGCTATGCTTTAAGGGAAAATAATAAACAACATGGATTTTTCTATCACCTAGCTCTGTTGTTTCCTTCAACCAAATTTTCAGGTTTAACAAAAGGTACAGAGAAAACTATTTGTCAATCTGACAAAAATGGTAAAAAGGGTTGCTAAGTCCTGGTCTTGACAGAGAACTTCCAAAGACTTGTCAAATCGGTGACTACTACTGGCTTCTGATGACTCTTGTGGATATAAAATGAGCTACCTAAAGGGAGCTAGAAATAGCTAAGGATTATGAAATCTAGAACAAAAACTTAAGGTGGTGTTTTCTCTCTTTTTTTTTTCATCACTTTACTGTATTTAAAGTGAGGTCTTTAGGAAAAAAAAGGTAGGTTTGAAATATCCTTTAAAACCTGTTGTTTGAGAATGGGATTTGGATTTTTGGACTATGGCTTAAAATGAAGCTGAGGTTAAAGAGTAAGTAAGAAGGGTTTGAAAAAAAATCATTTGCCTTAAATCATGTATATCTAATTAAAAGGTCTACAATACAAGTGATTAGAGGAAGCAATCCAAAATATTATCAACATTAAAAAATACCCCAAATCACTAACTAGACAAATGCAAATTAAAACAATGCTGATTTTCAACCTCCCAGCTATCAGTTCATCAAAGATGAAAAAATAGGAAATCACACTTTTGAGCTACAGGCAATGCATTTTTGGTGGAGCTGTGAATTGGTGCAACCATTCTGGAAAGAAGTTTAAGACTTTTCTTTGCAAGAACAAACCCCCAAATCTGAAATAGTTTTAGAATGAAACTTATCGGGTCATTTGGTAGAGGAGGGCAAGCCCAGAAAGGAGGCGTGGCTCCCTTTCATCCAGGCTCTGGAACGTATTTAGACAAGGGTACCTGCAGGAGAACCAAATGTATACAGTTAAGCAAAGTTGCCAACTTGAAAGCAAATATATTGCGATAGGTGTGAGTAATTGCAACCCAAAATAGAAGTTTGGGGTGGACCCACCAGTAGTTCCTGGGTGTAGTAACCTCAAACAAGAATGCTGTGGGTGGTTCTGGAGCATGGGGGAACTGGAAATATCTTCTTTTCTGATCTTCCTAGAAAGTTACTGGGGTCTAGCAACATTCTGGATGTGCATTACCTTTAATCACATAGGGTTGGATTTAAACAGCATAATAATTGTTGTTTAAATCCAACCCTATGTGATACAGCATAATAATTTTTCCTGAACATCATAAGAAATCATTTCCCCACAGAACTATGCCTCAAAAGTCACTAAACTGTTTATCCTTTGCCGCAATGATTCTGTTACTAGCCCTATTCCCCAAAGAAATCCAAGGAATAGAGAAAGGATCCATATGAACAAAAAAATAGATTTCAGTTCTTTTTGCTTTGGCAAAGAACTAGAAACCAAGGTAGTGCTCATAAATGGCTGGATAAATTTTGGTATATGAATAAAATGCATTATTGTGCCACAAGAAATTACAAAAAAGGACTATTTTAGAAAAGCCTGAAAAGGTTTGTATGAACTGATGCAGAGTGAGATTGGCATAACCAGGTGAATAAGTTCTATAGTAATGACACTGTACAGACAAACAACTTTCAAAAATTTAAGAAAGCTGATCCATGACCAACCAAGATTCCAGATGATAAAGCAAGATACCTACCTCCTAATGATGAGGTTTGGAGTTGAGGGGTGCTCGAGACCACAAAATACCGACAAGCCGGGTCCTGCCAAATGAATTCCACTTCTCAGCCAAGGAAAAAGACAAAGTTTATTAAGGATTCGCTATATTGGGTAGACTCTTAAGGAGCCTGAGCATTTGTGACGCTAATACCAGCAGACGAGAGATTGAATCTGAGCACCTTCATGGAGGCAAGATGAAACTTATATACACAAAGATTGTAGGAGGGATCTAGGGTGGCCCTGCGGTTTTGGGAGGAGGGGTTTAGGGAGGGTCTTGGGGAGAAGTCTAAGGAGGAGCTTGGTGGGACTGGGGTGAGGTCAGACTCCAGGAACTGAAAGAATGGGATTAAGGGTGGGAAGTAGCTGAAGGCTACCTGGAGATGACAGACAATAAGAGAGCTAGGGTAACAGAGCTAGGGTATAGATATTTTAATCAGGATCAAGGGTTGGAAACAGCCAGAAGGCAATCCAGAGGTAGCCAGACAATGGAAGGCTAGGCTAGGCTATTTGGGCATGAAAAGCAAGATCAAGTGTTAAACTAGTTCCAGCCTACCTATCCAAGATTATTGCACAATACTACCCTTCAGAGATTAAACTCCACTTAAACCAGTCTATTTGCTGTTTCCATCTCCCAGTACTGTGCCTTAGCGTGAACTGTCACCTGGGCTTGAAATGTTCTTCTTCACCTTCAAGAGAATCCTTAGGAGAATTCTTATCTTCCTTCAAGGTTCAGCCAGATGTCCTCTACTTCAAGAGACCCTATCTAACTCCTTCAACTACTAAGGCTTTTTCCTTCAAATTACTTTTTTTTTTTCCTTTTAATTATTGGTCAGCCTGTTGTTTTACCTCAATGGAACATAAGACCTTTGAGGGGAAGGACTTTTTTTTTTTGTCTTCCTGTTCCAAGTGGCTGTGCTAGCCACGCGGGATATGCTGCTGTAATTTATGCTTAGAGACAACTAGGCGATATAGTGGGTAGAGTACTTGACTAAAAATCAGGAATGACCCTGGAAAGACTCTTAACTTCTGTTAGCCTCAGTTTCTTCAACTATAAATTGTGGATCACAGTAACTCTTGCCTCCCAGGGTTGTCATGAAGATCAAATGAGATAATATTTTTAAAACACTTAGCACAGTACCTGGCACACAGTAGGTGCTTAACAAATGCTTATTCCCTTTCCCTTGTATTACCAACTTCTCCCTCTCTTCCTTCTCCCTATTCTTTTACATTTCCCTCTCCATCTCCATCTTCTCCTTATCTTTCTTATCCTGAGTTCTCCTTCAACTTGAGTTCCCCTAAATTTTCTTTTCCATTCCAAAACCCTGTAAATTTCCTTTGCAATTCCTACGATTTCATCCTTTGCAGTGAACTGGGTCATTTCACACACACTTTGGCTGAGACAATGGCTGTGGACAACGAAATTAAGGAATTGAGGAAGCAAAACATTTGGGGTCATGTAGTCTGGTTTTCATATGGAGAGGACTGAAAATCTTTAGATGTGGTGGGAATGATAATGGCTTTTTCCCGTAATCCTGAATAAATCTTTCCTGAATATCAGTTCCGAAATTGCTTATTCAAATGCAACTAGAGAACATCATTTCATATTTTATCTATGAAGAAGCAGACATGCAATGAGAAAAGAGGAAGGGACAGCTATGGAGAAAAGACTGAATAGAGCTACTAAAGGGGCAAATTCTCTGGGATAACATCTACCCTTGTATCTTAGGCTGGAGCATAACAACTCATGCAAATCTATGATGAAAATAGCTTGTATCTTGATGGAACATGGAAGTAAGAATAATCAACACATCATGGAAGTTCTAAGTTGTTCCCCTTTGATTCCATCTTTTGGTGCTGATTGTGAATATATTTCAAAGCCTAGAGATGCCACAGGGAGTAAAACTGTGTAAGTCCGCAAAAGAAGTCCAGGCAGCAGGGCTCCATGAAAATTGGGCCAAAGCCACTTATATAAACTAGCCAATGAAGTTGATTTAATCATTCTGAGCAACTGATGGGGAGGGGGGAGGGAATCAACTGTGGTTACTATTTGAGGGAACTGACTGGTTGGCTGAACTAATTTTATCAAAGCAGTCAATCCAGAAATCTCATTAAGATACAACTTTAATCTCCTTGCATCTCCTTTCTTTTCCCCTTTGATTTTTTTTTTTTACCTGACATGGGATTTCATTGGTAAAGGCAACTCTGGAAAAAGGAACTCTCCACACCAGTATAAATCATCACCTGTTTTGAAACTTAAGGCCTTGTTTGCCTGTGAGTAAAGTAACCTGACTAGTCACATGGCCAGTTTATATGTCAGAAGTCAACCTGAACCTAACTTTTCCTATCTCCAAGACTAGTTCTCTTGACTATCTCTCCTTTTCTTTTTTAAATGACTTTTCATTAAAAATCTCATGAAGTTCTGAATTAGAAAAGAAAGTTACTGTTTCTGGCAAGAGTCAATTTTTGTTTTCTGGCGTTGTGTGATATATACACATATGTACATACATACATACAGAAACAGATAGGAACACACACATACATATACGTACACATCTGTATGTGTATGTAAATATGCATCTGTATTTAGTCCAAATATATACACATATATTTCTATAGTATTTCCATAGCCTATATATATTTCTATGGAAATATATATGTATATACATATATTAGCTATAGAAATATTTATGATAATTTACAAGGTAAAAGAATGATGGGCTGTTTAATAGTGAATATTCCTGAAATTAATGCACATTTTGAAGCCCCGATATATCTTTCACCAGCTTAACATGCTTTACCAAGTTCAATGCTTTTTAATTATTATTAAAGATGATATTTTTATCATTCAGTCTTCTGACTTCAGTTGGGAAGTTAGTTGGCAGGAAATTCATAGTATTTAGAGCTAGAAGGGTGTAACTGATAGATAGTTTATGTGCTCTATTGGTGGTGACCCAAATTCAAGAGACCCAGAGGAAGGCTGTTAGGATATTGAGTTGATCCCTCATGGAAGATTTATTTACAGGAGAGCGTGGACAAGAGCCACCCAGAAAGAGTGTGAGAGTGTGGATGCACTGCACTCTGAGCCTGCTGAAGGGGATACCTACATTGATGAGATGCGCAGAAGCTCAGATATATCCAAAGCAAATCTACCCCACTCCCACGTTATTTACAGATGAGAAAACTGAAGACCAAAGATCTTGTAATCACACTCACAGTCACAAGGCCACAAAGGGAGCTAGCAGCCAAACCTAAATTCATACAGACAGGAAGTAGCAGAGCCAAGATGTGAACCTAGGTCTTCTAACATGCTGTATCTAGGGTTCTTTCTGCTCTACCATATTGACTTTCCCCCACCCACTTGCACCCTCCTGAGAGCATTGATAAGCTCTGTACAGGATTTCTTAACTTTTTTTCTTTTTGTATGTCATGCACCCCTTTGGCAATCTAGTGAAGCCTATGAATTTCTTCTCAGAATGTTTTTCAATGAATAAGATAAAATAAATAGGATTTGCAAAGGAAGCCAATTTTATTAAAATATAGTTAGTGGCATGTGTGTGTATGTGTATTCTTTAAAAGTTCGCAAAACTTGGCTAAGGATCCCTCAGTGAAATAAGGTCATAGGACAGCTAGTACTGGTGGAATATAGGAGTTGAGAATTTCCTTTAATTTGCTCTGGTAGTTGTCTCAAAGATTAGCTTTTCAGTCAGAGCTTTCATCACACTGCAAATTAAGCCATCCTTTTTGGTACCCACTTTGTACTGCTAAAAACACTAGCTATCTGCCCCAACTGGCATCCAATACAATAGCAAGTTCCATATGGCTCTGTACACATTTACTTTCAAGCCTGTTGGCAATCAACAGTGGCATTGTTCATTATATTTCTGATGTCATCACAGTTGGAGTGAATCCAGTGATACGTACTTAACTGCAAAGAAGGAAAGATTGACACTAGTCATGACTCATTACTGTGCAGTGGGTATGGGGACATTTCAGAGAGAAATCAGCTTTAATCAGTGTCATTAGATATGTCATTTTCCCACAGCTGATATGAGACATCAATTAAAAAATGACAGTTGTTGGACACTAGCCCTTTTGAGGCTTACGTTTCTCAGTGTTATCCAGGCTCAAAGCCTATTAGACATTGATTTAATTTGCTTTTCCATTTGTGGGGTCATTGAAAGAGGGGGAAATTGTCCTTACTAATGAAATTAAGTATATGATTATGATGATTATCATAAATGTTCCTACATACCTGACTTTTCTGTGTCCATATGAAAAGAAAGAGAAAAAGACTTTCTAAGCTTACCTATTACTGGATAGCTGAGGTACTTGATAATCTAAAAGGAGAGAGGAAAATGTTTTGGCTTGTGTCAATAGTGATTTCGACTTTTGAAAGGTAGAGGATGTGTTAAGGGGAATGGTTGTTCTGTACCTGAGTCCTACCAACAAGGAAGAACCGGTTGCTGAAACAGAAGCAAAAGGGAACCTTCTTGGGGTAAGTGACTATTCTATCTTAATTCAACTTAACAACAATCTTACTAGAGATTTTAAGCAAAAGGTGAGCAACCATTTGTGCATGTTACAGAAAGGGATCTTGTTAAGTAAGGTACATGTTGGATTAGATGGCTTTCAAGGTCCCTTCCAACTCTGATATTCTTCGATTTTGAGATCCTGGTGACTGAGAACATACTGATGATAAAGTATAGGTCCCTTCTGGCACTAGGGATACTGAAAGGGTGAGGATCTGAGGCAATTCTATTTGCATGTTCCCCATCCCTTCAACTGTACCTCCAGAATGTATTCCATACTTTATTTTCTCTCTCTTACTAGTTTTCTTTCTAGTGAGAGGTAGCTAGGTGGTGCAGTGAATAGAGCACTGAGACCTGAATTCAAATACAGCTTTAAAGACTTACTAGCTGTGTGACCCTAGTCAAGTACCTTAAAATCTATTCATCTCAGCTTCCTTAACTGTAACACTGGGGATCATAATAGCATCTACCTTCCAGAGTTGTTGTGAGGATCAAATGAGATAATATTGGTAAAGTATTTAGCATAGTGCCTGGCATACAATACGCACTTAAATCCTCCCTTCCCTCCCTCCTTCCTTCTTACTCTCCTCCCTTCATGTCTCCCTCTTCTTCTTTCTTTCCTTCCTTCTGCTGTTTGTTAACAGTTCACTGAAAAGGGAATGACAAAAGAAATGATCATTGCAATGTATGGTAGCTTTTGAAAATAGCTTCCCCTGCCCATCTCTTCTCACCTCCCCCACTCCATACCAAAGGGATGGCTCCCCACCATTTTCCAAACTATATAACTACCAGGTTCTGGAAGTTAAACTAGTTAACTTGACTTTCACTGCCCAAGAACAAATAAGAGCCATGGTGATATAGTGGAAAGAATGCTGGCCAGGGAGCCTGAAGATATCGGAGTTTGACTCCTTCTCCCAACACATTAATGGTTACAAGTAACTTAACTTGCTTTCATCCTCTGCAAAATGAGAATAATAATAGGAATGGCACCTCCCTTGTTGTGAGGATAAAATATATAAAACATTTTGCAAAATATATAATGTACTATGTGCATATAAGCTATTATTAAATTTATAGGTTGAATATTTTAGTGATCTGGGAGTGCTTGGGGGGAAAAAAAGAGTGATCTCTGAGCCAGCATGGGTTCATGGAAAATAAATCATGCCACACTAATCTCATATTATTCTTTGAATAACATTATGAGACTGTTTTATAGGAGTAATGGCACAAATATAGTATATTGTAATGCTTTTAGGGAATTTGACAGTCACAATTATCTTGTGGGTAACATGAAATTAGATAGTTTGATTGATTTATATCTTTTAAAACAACTGTACCAAAAGGGGCTTGATTAATGGATTGATGCCAACCTTGAATGTTATCTCTAATGTTATGACACAAGACTATTATGATGACCCTCTTTACACTAACATTTTTATCAATGACTTTAATTAAGACATGAGGCACATTTATCAAATTTAGAGAAGACACAAAAGGTGGGAGGGAGAGACAGCTAATGTATTAGGTACCACAGTCAGCATTCAAGAAGAATCTCAACAAACTGAAATAATAAATTCAGAATGCCACAAAGTGAAATTTAATGGAGATAAACCTAGAGATCTACATGTAGAGTTTAAAATGTCAGTTACATTAGTAAAGTGCAGGAGTGCACTGATTTGACAATAGTTCGTATAAAAAATAATTAGGAGTCTTAGTTAATCACAAGTATAATATGAATCAGCAATGAAACTCAACTATTAAAAAATTATTAGTCTATTACCAATATTATTAGAAAAGAATGTTCATATGAATGGGTAATATGTGTATTATTATCTTCTAATGTGATCCACTTTCTGGATTATGATATATGTTTCTGGGAACAGTATTGAAAAATATATTTGTACTAAAAATATTTATAGCAGCTCTTTCTGTGGTGACTAAAAATTAGAAATTGAGGGGATGGCCATCAATTGGGGAATGGATGAACAAGTTGTGTTATATGATTGTAATGGAATATTATTGTGCTATAAGAAATGATGAGCAGGATGGTTTGAGAAAAACTTGGAAAGAATTACATGAACTGATGCAGAGTGAAGTGAACAGAACTAGGAGAACATGGTACATAGTAACAGCGATATTATACAATGAACAAATGTAAATGACTTAGCTATTCTCAGCAATACAATGATCCAAGACAAACCCAAAAGACTCATGATGAAAAGTGTTATCTGCCTCCAAAGAAAGAATTGATGGTATCTGAATACAGAGAGAAGGATACTATTTTTCACTTTTTTTTTGGTTTGAGTTTGCTTCCACAAAATGACTAACAAGAAAATATGTTTTATATGATGGCACATGTATAACCTGTATCAGATTGCTTACTGTCTCAGGGAGTGAAGAGGGCAAAGAGAGGTGGATGCAATTTAGAACCCAAAACTTTATAAAGAATATTAAAAATTGTTTTTACATGTAATTTGGGGAAAAATAAAATATTACTTAGAAAAGAAAAATCTATTTGTATTGATATCGCTTCTATATCACCTTGATCACGTACATGTTTTTATATATTCGCAATATACATACATCTATATATTTATATCCTCCCACTCTCCATCTATGCACCTAGTCATCCTTTGTAACAAAGAAAAAGGAAAAAAAGAAAGCAGCTCAGACAAATGAGACAAGATGTAGTAGAGCTCGACCACTATTCCATACCCATTGTCAACCATCTCCAATGAAGGGAAAAAGGTAGATTTTCTGATCTCTTCTTTGGGGACAAGCTTGATCATTACAGATAGAGTTAAATGCTGGGTTTTGTTTCTATTATTTCCATTTATATTGGTGTAGTCACTGCGTGTATTGTTTTCCTAGTTCTATGGGCACCACATTTGGAAAGAGATTGAGGGAAGAATAAAAGGAGGGGGGAAGGAAATTTACATGATAACTTGATTGTTTATTTAAAAGGAATAGCAAGTGTACATAGTGAATTTGTGGTTTCATGTGCAATCTTTTTTTATTGTACTCTGCTGTGGAAATGCTTGTTTTATTCCATAAATTAAAAAATAAATTTAAATTAAAAATAAAGAGATATTGATAATGCAATGAATGTTCAGATTAGGGCAACCAAAATGATGAAAAGTCAAGAAAACATATCATATGAAAAATAGTCAAAGCAACAGTCAATGTTTCATCCAGAGAAGACATCACTTACTTAACTTATTCCTTCATGTCATGTGAGAGAGGGAATAGGATTATAGGATGATAGATTTATAACTGGTAGAAGCCTTACAAGTTGTCTAGTTCACCTCTATCATTTTACAAATTTACAAACTGAATTTCAGAGAGGTATAGCATCTTATCTAAGGTCACACAGGAAACAGAGATCCTCTGCCTCCAAATCCAGCTTCCTACTGCACTACATTCCCATCTCAAATAATCTGATGTTATTCTATAAGCCCTTCAACAGGGAAAATTAAAGCAAGAAAAAAAAATTGTCCCACAATAAGAAAGAACTTTTTAGCGATTAAAACTGTGTAACAATATCGACTTCATGAAATAGTGAGTTTTCATCAGTGGAAGGGTTCAAACAGAATCTGACATATTGTATAAAGGATTTTCATGAGGAGCAGAAGACTAGGCCAGATGATCTTTTAAAGGCCCTTTTAACTCTAGGAATCTTTGATTCTAGATAGCCAAAGGTGAGTCAGAACATGGAAATCTTCCAACTGTATCTTATTCCATTGTATGCTTATAACTACTCTCCTTCTCTGTCCCTCTCCTCTCTCTTTTCCTTTCCCCTTTTTCCTTCTTCCACGAATATCTTTTAGTCTTCCTGAAGACTTTGCTCAGTCAGTCCTGTTGCTCATACCCAGAGTTTAAGAAATCAGTGACATTGACATAATTTCTGTTTGATTCTTTGAATTGGCTCATTTCCAAGGTGCTCCATGAACTTTAAAAATTTATTTTGCACCAAACCTGTGATTTCTTTGAGACAGAGAAGTCACAGAGAAGAGACTTCCTTTTCTCATGCAATACAATGGTTCTTCTGTAATTTATGATCTTAGAAAACTAGGTGGGGAATTGAGGGGTGAGGTGACTTGCTTGAGGTAACACACATCTATTATGTGTCAAAGGTGAGACTTGAACCCAGGTTTTGCTGACACCAAGGCCCACTCTACCCACTACCTAGTTGCATATTTAAGTTCCGTGGATTTTACTTTAACCATTAAAAAAAATCAAGTATCTCTGTGGTGGATACAGAGCAGACATGATTAGCTCCAACTGACAGTTGCTGGTGCAGGTGTACTTTACTGTGCAGGTGATGGGAGGGGGTGAGAAAGAAAAAAAAATAAAAGAGAATTACCTCAGTCTCCCAATCGACATCCCTTCTCTCGATAAAACAGATTTTAATTTCAGGGCTGAGTGTAAGCTGGAGCTGAATGCATAATGGCTAACATGATTGCCTGCAGAGCCACCACAAACCCAGATTTGAAACTCATTACTGTAAATTGCTTTGGGATACCTTGAGCATGAAAAATGCAATAAAAAACAAAATCCATTTTGCGGAGAAGGTGGTAAAACTGGAAGGATGAGTTTTAGAGCTCTTCTTATACAAGGGAACAGCCAGAAAGAATACAGGAAACTACAGCGCAGCCAGTGGGGAAGCTAGGCATCCTATTGGAAAAAAAAAGGGAAGGGAAAAAAATAGGAAAGATTTGACTTTGGTTCTTGGGTTGCCATGAGAAACAGATTAGCCTATCTCATTTCAATGCACTGATTTGGGCTGTTTGTGATCCATGAAGATGTCTCCACAAGAAACTCAGTGGTGACATGTGCTAATTGTGTCATATCAAGGCTGAGGACAGGCTCCTCTGTAATGAACATTGGTTTCCTCAGAATTGCCACATGTCAGCACAGTGACTGAAGAGTCCCTTTAGGGTGTACATCCCTCATACTCATCCTGCCCACAAGGGCAAAGAGTAATTTGGGTTAAATTTTTTTTTCAACAAAAGAATGTCAAGGAATGAAGTCAGCATTACTAATGATGTCATTTAGTGCCAAGAAATGTATTGTATGTATACTCTCCCTCCCAACACCCCCTCCCCCAAAATCTTGTCCTTTGCCATTTTTCCTCCTGCTAGCAAATATCTTAATCTAGCCCAGGGGTGGGGAATCTGTGGACTTTTATTACAGGGATTTGTTCTGTGAAGTTTGAATTCAGTCAAAGGGCCACACTTGAGGACCTAGAGGGCCACATGTGGCCTCAAGGCCACAGGTTCCCCACCCCTGGACTCTAGCCAATAGGCTCAGACCATTTTAAGTATAAGAAGAATATCTCCTTTAATCTCTTTAGAGTTGTGTATATTCCTTTTAAAGGACTGAATCACTCAGAAGCTATGAATGACCTAACAATAAAATAATATCTATGTAACTCTACAGCTATTTCTGGGGAGAGAGAGAAAGAGACAGAGACAGATATGAAGAGCTGAGAAGATATATTAACTTAAGGTTTGTAAAGTGCTTTGTATTTATTATCTCATTTGTTCAGCACAATAGCCCTGTGAAATGGGTATCATTATCCCCAATTTACAGATGAGGAAACTAACCCTCAGAGATGTTGAGTGACTTGCCTCAGGGTAGCACGGCTAGTAAATGTCAGAGGTGGGATTTGCCCTGATGTCCTGACCCCAAGTCCTTCCTGTAGTACTCTAGTACCTCCTATATAACCTTATAACTCAACCAAACAATTTGACCCAAGGGTAAGTACTAGCATGCAGTGTGGAGATGAGGGCATTACAACAAACTCCCAAGAGTCTTTGGTTCTAATACTTGCTATGCTAGCTGTGCCATCTTGGGTTATACACATCTGTGAGCCTTATTTTTCTCATCCATAAAGTAGTGATAATGATACTTTCCTTGCCTACTAAACAGGGTTGATTTCCTTATCTGTATTGGACCTAATGGCTTATGGAGTTCATTTCACATTTGGATCAACGTTCTGATGATTGTTGCTGTGTCTCAAGTCCTAGAGACTCATTGCCCAGAGATTGGACAAGGGGGGATGAATTAATTTTTCTGCTATAGTAGCTCATAAAGATGGTCAACCAAGGCAGAGAGTGGTTCTAATATGTGACGATGGAAGACATACACAGAGCAGCAAAATAATGGATCTTTGAACTATTGAAATAAGTAAAGTTCTACGCAGGATTCAAACTGTCACTATCATCATTTGGGCAGCTGAATTCCTTGTTGTTCTGTTGTTTCAGTTGTGTCCAAACCTTTGTGACCTCATTTGGGGTGTTCTTGGCAAAGATAATAAAGTGGTTTGCCATTTCCTTTTCCAGCTCACTTTACAAATGAGGAAATGAGGCAAACAGGGTTAAGTGACGTTCCCTTACAGCTAGTAAGTATTCGAGGCCACATTTGAACTCTGGACTTCCTGACTCCAGGACCAACATTTTATCCACTATGCCACCTAGCTGTCCCACTTGAATTCCTACCCCTCCTTTAAAGTCCAATTCAACTTTCATATAACAAGCCCCTCTACATCTACCCTTGATCCTCTTCTCTCTCATCTTTTCCAGAAGATTACACTAACTATTCTTTTTACTTACTGTTTCATCTTTAATCTCTCCCTAACAACTAGTTCCTACTCTGATGTTTACAAATATATTCATATTTCCCTCAGCCTTAAGAAACCCTCATTTGATCAGACCAATTCCCTCTCACTATTGTCCTGTAGCTCTTTTCTACTTCTTGGTTAAACCTCTGGAGAAATCCATCTATGCTAAGTGCCTCTACTTTATTTGTTCTTACTTGCTTCTAAACCCTCTGTAGTCTGGCTTCCAACCTCATCATTCAACCCAAACTGCTTTATCCAGTTACCAATGATCCCTTCGCTGCTGAATCCCCTGGCCTTTTCTCCTTGACTTCCCTGTAGTGTTTGACACAGTCGGTCACCATCTCCTCCTGAAAATTCTCTCATCTCTAAGTTTTCATGACACAGCTTTTTTTCTGGTTCTCCTCCTACTTGACTGACTGCTTCTTCTGAATCTCCTTTGCTGGATCATCATCCAAGTTGTGATGGCTCACTGTGAGTGCCCCTCAAGGCTCTGTGTTGGACTTTCTTCTTTTTTTTCCCTCTATACTATCTTGCTTTGTGACTTCATCTTTCCCATGGGTGATGATTCCCAGATTTATATAGCCACTCCTAATCTCTCTCCTGAGTTCTAGTTTTGCATCACCAACTGCCTTCCTGAATATCTTGGAGTCAGTCAATAAACATTTATTAAGTACCTAATATGTGGAGGCACTTAGTGATAAGCACTGGGGATTAGAAAAAGAAAGTCATTAACTGCCTCAAGGAGCTTACAATCTAATGGGGGAAGATAACACACAAAAGGAAGCTGAAAAGCAGAAAGAAAAAAGGTGCCCAGCACAGGAGGCATAGTGGAATCCAGTCCAAGGAGCACTAGTCAATGAAGAGTTGGCTAGACTATGAATCCTCTATAAAAGGAGACTTTGGGAGGAGTTCTTTGCTCTGCCCTCCTAAAAGAGGGGCAGAGGGGTACTGAAGGTAATGAGGATGAGTGAGTACCAGAGCTAATGCAATCTGCAAGGATGATGAGGTTTCCTGGAGGCATGATCATGGTGGAGTGCAGCTAGCAGGAAATGATGTGGGTAGAAAACTCTTGAACTCAACATCTTGAAAATAGAACTCATAATCTTTTCTCTACAACTCTTCCTATCTTTTCTATTACTGTCAAGAGTTACCACCATACTTCTGGTAGCTCTGACTCTCAATTGTGGCATCAGTTTCAAGTCTTCACTCTCACCTACCCAACACATCCAATCTTTATCAAATTCTATTGTTTCTACCTTACGATATCTCTAGTATACCTCTCTGTCTCTCCATTCCTACAGCCACCATCCCATTATTTGACATCATCATCTCTCACCTACGGTATTACAACAGCCTTTTTGTGGGTCTTCCAGCCTCAAGTCTTTCCCCACTCCAATTCATTTTCCACTCAGCTCTCAAAGTGATTTTCCTAAAGTGTAGGTCTCACCAGGGAACCTAATAAACTCTAGTGACTCCCTATTGCCTTCAGGATTAAAAAAAATCCCTCTTTAATGGAGTCCTTCACCACCTATCCTTTTCATCCATTTTTATGCCCTTGGTCTATTTGCTTTTCTTTGCACACAGCTCTGCATCTCCTTTCTTTGCTGGTCTACCATGCCTGGGTTGCTCTCCCTCTTCGCTGCTGCCTTGTTACTTCCCTATCTTCATTCAAGACTATTTAAATCTCACCTTCTGTAGGAGGACTCTTCCACTATCCCTCTAGTGCTAGTGCCTTCCCTCAGAGATGGCCTCCAATTTAGATGTTCATATCCTTTGTGTACCTATCTTCTTCACCATTAAAATGTGAGCTCCTTGGGGCAGGAACTGTGGTTTTGCCTTTCTTTGTATCCCCAGCATTTAGCATTGTGCCTGCCACATATTAAGAGCTTAGTAAATGCTTATTGACTGACTGAAATCTCTTGGGCAACTTTAACTACCTTTTCCAATTGGTAACAACCAGCACACAACACTTAGTTTTTTGTATGGCATTGCGATATTGCTTCTTGGCCTGTTTGATCTAAGATAGGTATTGCTGTAGTATCCTTCAATTAGACTGTAAACTCTAAGAGGGCAGGGACTGTTTGATCTAAATTCTGTACTTTCTTTACCTCCTAGAACAACATTCTGCACTTTTATTGATAAATGTTTCTTATATGATATCATTTTCTACTTTGTTGCATTGTATTGTATAAGGTATCATTAACCCAATTAAGCTGGGATTGTCCTCCCTAGGAATAATAAGTGTTTAAATAGATGTCAAATTGAATTGAATGGGTTATAGGCACTTTCATGACAGAAATGAGCACAAGATAGACAGCAGACCTAGGAGCATTTGTTTTCAATATGATGTGGTAGAGTTCCAAAGCTTGGGCAAGTTGCCCATTTAGCTTTTGGTTCCACAAATGTGGTTAGTTCTTGGGCTTATCCACAGCAGCAAGAACCGTGGGGTCCTGGAGCATAGCCACTCCTTAAGTGCAAAGGCAGTGTTTTTGGAAAGACAGAACCACAGAATATGGGCAGTGAGGGAAAGGGAGGCTAGATATTCAAACAGCTTCCATGTGGTGAACTAAGGGTGGTCCTCCATAGACCAACGAGCAGTGAGCTTAACAGGCACATTGAACATAGGCCTGGAGCGAATATTGGAAATGAAGCTTCGCCTGTGGGCAACTGAAATTGATCAAACTTTCTAGGGATGCTAAGACCATGACAAATCTACTCTTAACAAGGCTTAAAGTGTCCTTCCAGTAGCTTCAAGAAATACAAAAGGATAAAATGAGTTTTTATAGGCAGAGGGTAGAGATTGAGATTTCTTCCAGTAGATTCATCTCTTAGAAGAACACTATCTTTTTGATGAGTGAAAGGCACTTAATGTACAGTGAACACAATTCATTGGTAAGCCAAATTGTCTGTTCCAAGAAGGCCAGATGGTGCATGCTGGTAAATGTATAGGAAAATCTTTAATCCTAGACCAAAATCATGTAATAATTGGAGCTGTCTGTACATGCTGGGTGGCAGAAGTTACTGTTCTGATCATAACTTTGAGGAGTACCAATCAGTGACAACCTATCTTCACGGAGTCCAAACGTTTTACACATGCCAATTGCACTGCTGGGTAGAGGGACCTTGGATGATTTATTCCACCCAGTATTACATCTGGAAACATTTTGCAACCATCCACTATGAGGCATTTGACTAGAATAATGAGGCAATTAGGGGTGGCATATAGACAGTGTCTTATTTATGTGTTTAAATCTCCCTCATGAGTTTGGATTTTCTAATAGGTGCCTGGTTTTAGGTTAAAATCATAGCCACAGATTCAGAAAGTTGGAAAGGAACTTGGAGAACATCTGGTCCAACTTATATGTGAAGCATGGGTCCTTCTATTACTTTCCTGGCATGTGGTCATTCAACCTACCCTTGAAGAAATCCAGTGACAGAAAGCTCACTGCCTCCCAAGGTAATTCATTTCAGTTTGGGAGAGTTATCATTTTTTAGCAATTTGTCCTTCTAGTGAACGTAAAATCTATTGTCACACATTGATCTTATTACTGTATGCTAGAGACAAGCAAAGCAAATCTGCATATGACAGTCCTTCAGATGGATGAAGACAGTACTCTTGTCTCTCCTAAATCTTCTCTAAGACTAAACATCCCTAGCTCTCTCAGCTTCTAATGCCTTCCTTCCTCTCTAAGGTTATTTTCCATCTATTCAGTTTGCCCCTTCCGTATAACAAATAAGTACAACTAAGTAAACCAAGTCAAAGTGTTGGCCATTTCTAAAAGGAATCTTCATCACCCATGCTTAAAATTTAAGTGTCATACTCAATTCCTCCCCCCCCCCCCGCCCTCCTCTCCTCCCTTCTCTCCCACCCCCATGTCAAATCTGTTGCTAAGCTGTATTGATTTTATCTTTGTAATATCTCTTCCATATGCCCATCCTCTTCTCTGATACTCTTACTCCCCTGGTGCAGCTTTTGTTACCTCACAGGTCTATTGAAATATGCTGATGATTGGTCAGCATCCCACGTCTCTCCTCACTCCAGTCCACTCTCTCCTCAGTTGTCAAATTGATCTTGCTAAAGTCAGATATAAGTCTATGTCACTCTCCCCTATGCAATAAACTCCAGGGGCTCCCTACTACCATCAGGATCATATGGAAAATCCTCTGATGTTCAAAATCATTTATAATCTGCCATCTCACGAGCTTTGCAAGTCCTCTTAGACTTTACACCTCCTCCCACCACCACCACCACATAGTCTCTCGATTCAGTGGCACTGTCTTCTTTGAACCAGATACTCTATCTCTCAACTCAAGGCATTTTCACTGACCTTCCCTCACATCAAGAATGCTCTCTCTCTTCATTCCTGCCTACTGGTTTCTTTTTAGGCTAAGCTAAAATCTCAACTTCTAAAGGAAGCCTTTTTTTTATCTCTCATAGCTCTAGTGCTTTCCCTCTGTTGATTATTTACAGTTTGTCCTATACATAGCTTTTATGTACATTGTTGTTTGCATACTGTCCCTCCATTAGACTGTGAGCTCCTTGACAGCAGAGATTGTCATTTACCTTTCTTTCTATCCCTAGCACTTAGCATAGTGCCTGGCTCATAGAGAGTATTTAAATCAATGTTTACTGACTGACCATTGCAGGAAGTGGGCTTCATCGTCATTGGCCACTGCATCGATTCATCCTGAATTCCTTCAATGTTACTTTCCTTTACTGTGGTCAGCATATAAATGATTCTCTTGGTTTTATTTACTCCAGTCTCTATCAGTTCATATAGATCTTTCCAAGTTCTTCTGAATTCTTCATAGTCATCATTTTTTATGGTGAATGAATGAGTTAAAAAGCATTTATTGAGTTCTTACTGTGTGCCAGGTGATGTGCTAGGTGTTGGGGACACAAATAAGAGAGTGCCTGTCCTCAAAGAGTTTACAATCTAATGGAAAGACAATGTATATTGGGGAGTGGTAGTTAGGGAAGGTAGTTAAGGGCAGCTGGGTGGTGCAGTGGGTAGAGCTTCAGGCCTGGAGTCAGGAAGACCTGAGTTCAAATGTGACCTCACTTACTATCTATGTGACCTTGGGTTAGTTGCCTCCCTTTCCTCAACTGTAAGGTGATCTAGAGAAAGAAATGGCAAATCACTCCAGTATGTTTGCTGTGAAAACCCCAAATGGGGTCATGAATCGTTGGATATGACTAAAAGATTGAACAATAACAAAGTTGGGGAAGGGCATTTGGTCTCAGAAATCCCAGGAAATATGCATAGAACCACAGGACAGTTGATAGGAACACTCTTTCCCCCAGCAGTAGAAATATTCATTTGACTGATATGCCCAGAACAAGAAATAAAAGTAGAAGAGGAAGAGGCAGAAGGAGAGGCAGTATATTTCTCTAACCCTTTCACCTCTTTTCACGGGCATACCAATAGTTACTTTATGCACAAATGGTAAATGATTGCCTCTGAAAGAAAGAGGTGCACATCACAATCTTATGGGTTACAATACCATTTTTATTGAAATCGAAACACCAATTTCCCTGTGGTTCTTATTGGCAACTTCTGCTGTTAACTGTTGCAGGCAAGTGCCTATTTGCCAGGCCTATCGACTGGCAAACCAAGGGCTCTGTTGCCAGGGGCTCCTAAGTAGATCCTTCTCTAGTGAGCTTTCCTACCTTTTCTTACATAATCTGACCAGCTTTGGCCAGCAATCCATCTGCTAAGAATCAATGCAAGCAGGACCTGTGCTTGGCAGCTTCAGACATCAGTGCTTAGCAGCTTCAGTGTCTGATACACAGTAGGGCCTTAGTAAATGTTGTTGATTGATTGATTGAACTATCTGTAGGCTTGTGACACCGGGCAAGTGTGATGAAATGAAATGAATATAACTCAGATCAGTTATCTAAAACAAAGTTGGTTTTAGATCTAGCTTTTAGATTCATGCCCCCAAATTGGTGTCATAGCATAAAATCTGTGCTGTCTGAATCTGAGCATCAGGCATGTAAAACTGAAAAACCATGATGATCTGAATGGGGAAAGAGCTGACCTGGGCTGAAAACCAGATGCTTGCAACCCAGCTGAAATTAGGGGATAAATAAATTTGTAAGGAAAAAAAAAGCCGACACATTGTAGAAATCCGTGGTGTCAGTGAGCTAATGGGCAGTTCCAGACAAAGACTAAGGGGAAAAAAACCATTGTTATTTGAGGACAGTAATAGAAGTAATTATCTTTTGTGTCAGAAAAAAAAATAGCACTAAGAGGCCATGATGAGTCCATAGAATCAGTCAATAAAGGAAATTTTCTGGAATTACTTGACCTGATTACCAAAGCAGATTTGCTGGCTGTTTAGTAAATGTCTTCAGGATGTAACACACGCCACAAAATGAGCTGGTATCATTAATAGGTCCAGCAATGTACACCACAAGAGCCCAAAAGAGCCTGGTTACTATAGACAAATGGCTAATGAGATGCTGGGGATAAAATGAGCAATTATCAGAAGTACAGAACTAAGACACATTAAAAAGATGAGCGCTGATGAGAGAAACTGAGAATCTGACCATGCAAAACTGAAATATATTGAAATAAAGGCAGGGATGGGGTAAGGAGGGACTTATACAGACCTTACCTTCATCGTCCCACAACACCTAACTTATTAAGCCTCTGGCGGTATAAACACCCAGTGGAAAACTTGGTGGCTACTCTGAAGAGGTTTCAATTCAGACCTAAATGGGCCATTCTCAGTCAGTCAGTAAACTGAGCACCTACTTTAGGTAAAATATTGTACTGGGCTTTGGAGAGAATACAAAGGTTCTCCCAAAATTGGCCTGCTTGGATAGCTGTTTCCTATTCACAATATTCCTTTTACCTTTTGACTCTGCCTTTACTGGAGTGGCCCCCATCTTCTGGAGTGAATTCTCTCTTCAATCAATAAACACATATATACTAGGTGGCTAGGTACTGTGCTAAGCAACTAGGATACAAATATAAATAAAAATAAAGACAGCCCTACCCTCAAGGAACTCACCATCTAAGAGGGGAAGACAATACACAAAAAGAAGCTGAAAGGGGAGAGGGTGGAGAAGGTACCTGGGTTGGAGGCATGATGGAGAGGTCCTGGGAAATCTCAAAGCAGTGGGAAGTGGGGAGAAAAACTGTTCTGAGTCTCCTCTTTAAATAGAGACCCTAATATCTGTGGCCCTGGCCTCTGGTCAAAGCACAGCTCAGGCCTTTTTTTGATCCTTTCTAGTCATCAGTATTCTTTCCCTATTGGAATTAGTCTATTAACTTTGTAGGTATTGTGTATTTACTTATCTATCTATTGCCTTGCCCCCATTAAAAAGTAAGCTCCATCTGGTCATGGATTGTTCTATTTTTGTTTTTATATCATTGAATTAATAAGATCATGTAATTAGTGCTGAAAGGAGCCTTAGAGGGCATGATTTCCACCCCTATGCCTCCATTTTTTTAAAATAAAAAACTGAGGTATGGAGACATGGTTACATTTCCCAAGTTTGATTATATTTCCCCCTTAGAGTGGTTATTTGGACATTTCTTCATTAAATTCCTTCTCTGAGGACTTACTTTGGCATGGAGGTGATCCTTTCGGAGAATCTCATTGGACCATCCACCAGGAAATCAGGACCTACCTTTGATCTTGACCTACTCTAATCTTGTCATCTGACCTATTGCGCCCCTTCTCACCAGAAGCAGGGACCCTTCAGCCTGGAGCTCTAAAGGTTATTCCCTTCCCCCAACCCCAGTTGACCCACTCAGCTCTGAAATACCTCCCTGGGCCTGAGCTGTCATGATTGGTGGGGAAGAGTGTGAACTCACCTAACTCACCCTATCTAATCAGTCAGGCCCTGCCTTATATCCTGTAACTAGGAATTCTCAACATCTTGAGGTCTGTGCTGCCACCTCTGTACCTACCCTCCTCTTCCTCACCCCCAAACTTCTCTCTGGACCTCTTGAGAACAATAATCAAATCAATTCTCCCAACACTACTGGAAAGACCGTTATATTCTACTGTGTCATGTCTCTGCACACAATCCCTGTAACTCCTCAGATCAAAATTCCTTTCTAAGACTATTGCTCTCCTATATGTGTTCTCTCCCCTCTTAGAATGTGAGTTCCTAGAGGGGCAAGGGTTTTCTCACTTTTGTATTTGTGCCTAGCAACAGTGCTTGGCAAGTCACTCATTCATTTCAAGTTTATGCAAACAAGGAAATTTTACCAGGGCTTGTCAATCAACAAAGGATTTGGGGTTACAGGCTTAGTTACGGTGTCCTTTGTACTATCTTCCTAATAGAATGTAAACTTCTTGATGCAAGAGGCTGCTTCATTTTTGTCTTTGGATTCCTAGCAGGGGACCTAGCAGGTAGTAGTCACTTAATTAATTCTTGATAATTGATTATGTTTTGGGCTGATCCAAAGGACAGGCAAACTTCTGGTTGACTACCAAGTATTTTTATTTTCTCCTCCAACAAAACAACACATGAAAACCATCTACTGAGGTATGGAGGAATTGCAGTCTACCACAATGTACTTACATAGATGAAAAATCATGGATCTTTGGAGTATGTATTTCCCTTGACTCTCATTCTGCTCTTTTTTTTTTGGAGGGAGGAGGGCAGGGCAATTGGGGTTAAGTGACTTGCCCATGGTCACGCAGCTAGTACACATGTCAAGTTGTCTGTTGAACTCAGGTCCTCCTGACTCCAGGGCCAGTGCTCTACTCACTGTGCCACCTAGCTGCCCCACATTCTGCTCTTCTTAGGGAAAAGAGGAGTTTCTTTGAAATTTACCAAGTAGTAAGCCACTGGGGAAGAAGGGCAGTTAATTCAGGCCAACTTCCTCAGAAGGACTTAGAAAGGTTCTCCTTACCAAACCTCCTCCCTATAAACCCACTGCTGAGGTCATCCTTTGCCTGGGGAAATCCATGGTAGTCTGGACTTATGCGGCTTAATTTTTCCCTCCTTTTGGGGAAGTGTAATAATCAGCTTTTAGTTAAAAAAATCTCTTTAGTTCATTTTGAGCCTTAGCTCTTACCTCCCAGCTGGTATTACTTCTCAGTGTGTTCCCAGAGCAAACATAGCCTCTTCTTCAGATTCTTTTTTAAACTCCCCTCACTCCCTCAGGACACACCCAAATACCATGAACATATCTTAAAGAAATCAGATTCTTTTAGAATTTGTTTTAGAGAAGGTGGCCAATACAGAGAACAAATAGATAAAAAAGAGGAAATATGCAATGGAAAGTAGGCTCAATGAAAGAGCCAGCATGGGGAGGTATGAGTTCCACCATCATTTTTGAAACCAATTTGCAGCTATGTTCATTGCCCTGTTTGTCTTGGTGTTTGTTGCCCTTCACAAGCACTGTGCCCTCTAAAGCAGTGGCACCTATAGCAAGGGGTGTCTACTCTCTTGTCCTTTATCTCTCATAGATACCATGTTCTCAAACAGTCACCTCCTATTTGGCAGGAATTGAATTCATCACCTTTAAGTTCTCATGAGATTTCAGTTTTTGCTTTCATTTAGGACGACAGGAGAAAGAAATCTTTGTGGTTTGTTTTTTTCAAGCATGGTCACAGCCTCCTGGTTCCCAGAGTTAGGTAGGGAGATGCTTGAGATTCTCTGTCCACCAGCATACATTGTCTCCAGTTCCTTGTTACACTTAGTTGAGCCACCTTTAGTTTCAAAGTTATCTGTAAATCCCATGTTATTTATCATTTCTGAAGACTGGGAAAGCAGTTCTCCGGTTTTCTGATGGGAGAGAGGTATCAGAGGACCCTTTCCCTCTATCTCTCTTTTTCTTTATGTCTCTGTGTCTGTCTCTCTCTGTCTTTGTCTCTCCCTGTCCATCTCTTTCTGTTTCTCTGTATCTACCTTTCTTTCTCCAAATTCTTATCCATCTTCAAGGCATATATAGCATGGTTCTTTTAGCCTTGTTCTCTGAGTTACATTTTAACCCCCAAGGGTTCTCTAGTACCCGAAAGGGGTTGAGGAGTCTCTTGAACTCCCACTTACAGTGTTCTTATTTTAGGGACCCTAGGCCCATTGAACCACTTAACATCAGATTAGCTTTTAGAAAGAGTTGTTTCAAAGACACAGAAGGCAGAAACATATAAACATTTTCTTTCAACATTTCAGGGAATAATCCCCTACCTATACCTAGGCAGCTGAGTGGTGTATAGACCTTGGTTTCAGGAAAACCTAGGTATAAATCTGGCCTCAGATATTCCATATCTATGTGACTCTGGGCAAGTCACTTAACCTCTCCTAGCCTCAGTTTCCTCATCTATAAAATAGGGATAATAATTCTCCCTCCCAAGGTTCTTGAGGGGATAAAATGAGACAATATTTGTAAAGTACTTTGCAAATTTTAAAGTGCTATGTAAATGTTATCCATCATCATTATCATCATTGTTATTATTATTATTAGACAGAGAACAAGTGTAAACCCTACTGAAGCAGAATCCTCTGACCCTTGCTCCTCAAGGCTTTGCAGCTGGATTGCAAACACCCAATACCCTGCTTCTCAGGGCTTTCCACCTGCTTGCAACACCCAACCTTGATTCCTTGACTTTCCATGGCTTGAACTCTTGTGTTGGAGACTCTGCTCCCTACTCCTAGAATGGAAACGAATAAAGGAAAAAGCCAAAACCCTAGAGCAATATTTTGGGGCTGCTTGGTCTATAGGGGAGCAGAGATGGAGGCAGCCCTTGTGTCTTCTCCACTTACCATCTGGTGTGAGTGAAGGGGTCCTTCACCCTCCTACAGGAATGCTATTGCCAATCATGTTCATTTATACTGTTTTAGGCACAAGCAGGTAGTTCCAGTTATACAGTCAAAGGAAGTAAAGGCTTTGACCAACCATGCAGAAGATCTGTAGAATATCTCTGTGTTTGCCAGTCTTCCAGTCTCCCAGGAGCAGACCCTCAACATCTTCCACTTGGATTGCATTATTTTAGGTAATCTGGGCATGTGCCAAAACCCCATTACACATTACAATGTTCGCCAGCTTTTCTGCTGAGTCCAGCCAGTCTGTGTAGAGTCCTCCTGTCCTTCACTGTCGTTTCCTTAGTGCAAGATGAGGATAAACAAATCATTGTTTTTATTCTGTTCTGGTTAGTCCTAATCTTTCTCCAGTGTAGCCTTTCTCCCACCTTTTTGTTCTGTTACTGATGGGTATCAGCTCCACCCATTTCCATGTCTTTCTCTTAGGTTTGACCTTTTGTTTTCCTAAGTTACCAAAATGGGAGAGGAGAGGGGAGGGGGCAAGTGTTCCACGACACACTATATTTCTGCTGTGTTGTTATTTCACTTTGTTTTGAGCTCATATAGATGCCCAAGTACTAAATATCCTAGAGAAAATCAGTTTGGTTCTCAGAACTTTCCATTTTCCATTTTCAGGGCTTAGAGAGTCTTCTCTTGCCATGTTCTGGGTAGGGAGCCTGTGAAGAAGTACTTCTATGCTCTCCCTCCCTCCTAGGACCACTTTTCTGCCTGACTCGGATGCCCTCCAAATAAGATGTTCTTTTGAGTCTACGGAAAAATTTTCAGTTACAGGCTATCAGAAATGTGATTATTATATTATTAATAACAATTACTATTAACATTCCAGAATTGAGAAATTCTTAAAGTGTAAACTCCCTCATTTGATGTAGATCAGCAATGTTTCTGTAATCTATAGTTATAGAAAATCATCTCATTAATTGGAAAGTTAAATGACTTGTCCAGAGTCACAAATCTAGCCCCAAAGCAGTCTCTGCCCTCAAGGAACTTATATACAACTGAGAGAGAGAGAGAGAGAGAGAGAGAGAGAGAGAGAGAGAGAGAGAGAGAGAGAGAGAGAGAGATGGGTACATACAGGATAGATACAGAGTAGCAGAGTAGAGGTGCATTTTATCTTCCCAATAGATCATAGGGTCCTTGATGGCTGGGGCTATTCTGTTATTTCCTTTTTGTCATTGTATGCCCAGGACCTAGCACAATGCCTGGTACAGAGTAGGCATGTAAAAATTGCTTACAGATTGGTTGATTAAATATCTGGCTTTAAATTACAAGTCCCTACGCCTTAGAAACGCCTTCATTCATTCTTGATACTTCTGTGGAAATGGGATTTTATGAACATGAATACTTCTGCTTTTGAGGACCACAACCAGTCTGTGCCTACTTATTCTTCATGGATTTTTTTCTATGTCTTTTCATAAATCTTCCATTGAGGTTCTACCTAATACACTGGAGGACTTCCTCTGGCTCATTTAAAACCTTGTGGATACCATTTAAAGCACTAGAGGCTATCCATCTCTTACCCTCAATCTCACTTGATGACTCATCCATCTCTTTTTCTGGCTAAATATGTCCATTATGATGTCTTTATTACCACTTCTCAGAAACAAGTCATTCTTGCTCATATACAGCAGTGTACTTACCCTCCACATTTATCTTTCCATCACCCTTACGGCCATCTTCAATTTTTATTGTTTAGAGATCATGATGTTTGGTGGCCATATTGTTTTCCTGGCATAGAACTTCAGCATTTCAATGGATCTGAAAGTGCATAGATTTTATAATCTCTTTAATGATACACCCCAAGTCTCACCCTGTGTGATTCTTGTCCAAGTCTTCTTGTAGATTAACATGCTGGGGACCTTCCTCCAGGCCCTTAACATTCTGTGAGTGCCCTTGCAGTGCATGAGTGGTTCATCTTTTGTTCCTTAGTCTAGCTAGATGGCTAGCCCTGATTGTCAATGACATCTTTTACTCCACTTCTTGTTCATGAGTCACTGAGGGTAATATTCTGCAGCCTATTTACACCCACTATAAATCTCTCCATTGCCCTTTGGGTCACCTGCAATTTTGATGCCTTGGAGATAGTGGTGTCCCATGATTTATAGCCATATAGCCTCCCTTGGAGAAAAGATTGGTGTTAAAAAGATAGATTTTTGTTTCAAGGAGTAGCTGGGGATGGACCCTCGATATTGTTTGTAATACAAGAGTCTCCAGAGGAAAAGTGAGGCTGATGACTTTGCACAGCCCTCCCCCACTTAAATCCAATTCCCTCGCAAGTCATGACAACTCCTTCCTGATGTCATGGTCCTCTTTGAGAACGAAGGGCAAACAACAACAAACAACAACACGGGAATAAACTTCAGTGAATGACTGTTATATTCCTCAAGTATCACCAATGAAGCCTTATGTCTAGTATTAGTTCTTTTTTTTTTTTTTTGGAGGGGGGGGAAGAAGGCAGGGCAATTGGGGTTAAGTGACTTGCCCGAGGTCATGCAGCTAGTAAGTGTGTCAAGTGTCTGAGGCCAGGTTTGAACTCAGGTCCTCCTGTCTCCAGGGCTAGTGCTCTACTCACTGTGCCACCTAGTTGTCCCTAATATTGGTTCTTATCCAATTTATGACCCTGTTAATATATGTTTCTTTATTAGAAAAGATAAGCCAAGGGCAGAGCCAATATGACAGACAAAAGGCAGCTACTCAACCAAGCGCTCCCCCAAATGCCTCCAAACACCTTTAAATAATGCCATAAAACAATTCTTGGCATGGCAGGACCCACAAAACGATGGGGTGAAATAATTTTCCAGCCAAAGACAACTTAGAAGGTTGGCAGGAAAGGTCTGTTATACTGGGGTGAGAGTTGAACGCAGTCCAGCACAGGCTGAGTCATCATAGACCAGGCCCCAGGAAACCAGAAGCAGGCCTTAGGAGTCATTGACTCAGCAGCAGCAGTGGCTGCTTCTGGAGCTCTCAGCCCACAGATGGCAAGGGGGTCAAACAACTGATCAGAAGGAGATTACAGGGGGCTCTTTGCTGACACTGGAGGTAGGACTCTGTTACTTTGCCCATACTTGCATCTGGGTCACAATCCTCTGCAGGGTGAAGAGGAGCACTAACACATCAGAGCTTCCAACTACAGTGGATCAGGGACCCTCATCAGAGTTCCAGGGCAGAAAAGAGTACTTGTGGTCACTCATAGACCAAAGCACAAATAAGGAGGGTAGTAAACACACATCTCCTTAGATCATACCACCTTGGAAGAACCTAAAACTTACAGGTCCCTAGAAGTATCTCTGAAAGCAGCTGCACAGAACCCTTGAAGCTTGGGACAGTATGCCCTCCACCCTAGAAGCAGAGCCCCACTTTAACAAGAGTTAAAAGTCAAGAAATAGACTGGGAAATAAGCAAACAACAGAAAACAATTCTGACTATGGAAAGTTGCTATGGTGACAGGGAAAATCTAAAAACACTCAGAAGAAGACGACAAAGTCAAAGCTCCAACATCCAAAGCCTCCAAGAAAAATAAATTGGTCTCAGGCCATGGAAGAGCTCAAAAAGGATTTTGAAAAATCAAGTAAGAGAGGTAAAAGAAAAATTGGGAAGATAAATGAGAATGATACAAGAAAAACATGAACAATGAGTCAACAGTTTGGTAAAGGAGACACAAAAATAATACTGAAGAAAATAACACCTTAAAAACAGACTAGGTCAAATGGTAAAAGAGGTACAAAAAGCCAATGAAGAAAAGAATGCCTTAATAAGCAGACCTGGCCAAATGGAAAAGGAGGTATAAAAGCTCACTGAAGAAAATAATTCCTTAAAAATTAGAATTGAGCACATGGAAGCTAATGATGTTATGAGAAATCAAGAAACGATAAAACAAAACCAAAAGAATGAAAAATAGAAGACAGCATGAAATATTTCATTGGAAAAACAACTGACCTGGAAAATAGATCCAAGAGAGATCATTTAAAAATGATTGGACTACTTAAAAGTCATGATCAAAAAAAGAGCCTAGATATCATTCTTCAAGAAATTATCAAGGAAAAATACCCTAACATTCTAGAACCAGAAGGTAAAATAGAAATGGAAAAAATCCACCAATTACCTCCAGAAAGAGATCCCAAAATGAAAACTGCTATATTATATCCAAATTCCAGAGCTCTTAGTTCAAAGAGAAAACATTGCAATGTATTACAAATATTGGAGAAAGAAAAAAATTCAAGTATTGTGGAGCCACAGTCATGATAACACAAGATTTAGCAGCTTCTACATTAAGGATGAGAAGGCTTGGAATATGATATTCCAGAGGGCAAATGAGCTAGTATTACAACCAAGAATCACCTACCTGAGTATAATTATTCAGGTGAAGAAAAAAAGGGATATTCAATGAAATGAAGGACTTTCAAGGATTCTTGTTGAAAAGACCAGAACTGAATAGAAAATTTGACTTTTAAGTACAAGACTCAAGAGAAGCATAAAAAGGTAAACAGGAAAGGGAAAGCATAAGTGACTTAAGAAAGTTAAACTGTTTATATTCCCACATGGGAAGATGATACTTGTAACTCAAAAACTTTCTCATTATTAGGGCAGTTAGAAGGAGTATATATAGACAGAAGGTATAGGTATGAGTTGAATGTGAGGGGATGATGTCTAAAAAAATAAAATTAAGGGGTGAGAAAGAGGAATGCACTGGGAGAAAGGGAAAGGGAGAGGTAGAATGGGTTAAATTATCTCACATAAAAGAGCCAAGAAAAAGTTTTTACAGTGGAAGGGAAGAGGAGGGAAGTGAGGGAGAGTGAGTGAACTTTATGCTTGTCAGAATTGGCTCAAAGGGGAAATGGGGACAGAGCCAAGATGGCAGCTGGAAAGCAGGGACTTGCTTAAGCTCTCCCCCAGGTCCCTGCAAACACCTGTAAAAATGGCTCTGAACAAATTCTAGAGCTGCAGAACCCATAAAATAGCAGAGGGAAGCAGGGCTCCAGCCCAGGACAGCCTGGTTGGTCTCTGGGAAGGGTCTATCGCATGGAGGTGGGAGCAGAGCAGAGCCCAGGGTAGACCATGCCAGGACCAACCAGACTGGGAGCCGGGCAGAACAGGCTGTAGGGCCCTGAATCTGAAGCTGTGGCAGTTACCAGACTTCTCAACCCACAAACACCAAAGACAACAGAGCAGGTTAGTGGGGAAAATTACTGGGACAGAATGAAAAGAATTTGCAGTGGACCACTGCCCCGGGAGTGGTGGAGGTGGTGCAGCTCTGAGGCTGCTTGCAGAGCTACAGCTGCAGTTGTCTCCAGCCCCAGGCCCACCTGGTGGGAGGAATTAAGTGGTGGATTATAGCAGGAGTGCAAAGCCTGCTTTGCCCTGCCTCTATCTGGGCTGCAATCCTGGTTAGCAGTTCTTGGGAGAAGGAGTGCTGGTATGGCAGAGCTTGCTGTATAGAAGTAGCTCTGAAAACAGCAGCACAGCCCCTCAAGCTTGGGACAAAGTACTCTCTACTCTAGAAGCAGTTGTACCCTGACAAAAAGCTCAAGGGTCAAGTAGTTGGATGGGAACATGAACAGGCAGTGAAAAGGGACTCAGATTCAGACTCAGACTTTGGAATCTTTTTGGTGACAAAGAAGATCAAAACAGACAGCCAGAAGAAGTCAACAAAGTCAAAGAGCCTACATCAAAAGCCTCCAAAAAAAATATGAATTAGTCTCAGGCCACGGAAGAGCTCAAAAAAGGATTTAGAAAAGCAAGTAAGAGAAGTAGAGGAAAAATTGGGAAGAGAAAGAAAATGATGTGAGAAAACCATGAAAAACAAGTCAATGACTTGCTAAAGGAGACCCCAAAAATACTGAAGAAAATAACACTTTAAAAAATAGATTAACTCAAATGGCAAAAGAGCTCCAGAAAGCCAATAAGGAGAAGAATGCCTTGAAAGGCAGAATTAGCCAAATGGAAAAGGAGGTCCAAAAGACCACTGAAGAAAATACTACCTTAAAAGTTAGATTGGAGCAAGTGGAAGCTAGAGACTTTATGAAAAATCAAGATACTATAAAACAGAACCAAAGGAATGAAAAAATGGAAGATGATGTGAAATATCTCATCGGAAAAACCACTGACCTGGAAAACAGATCCAGGAGAGATAATTTAAAAATTATTGGACTACCTGAAAGCCATGATCAAAAAAAAGAGCCTAGATATCATCTTTCAAGAAATTATCATGGAGAACTGCCCTGATATTCTAGAGCCAGAGGGTAAAATAGAAATTGAAAGAATCCACCGATCACCTCCTTAAAAAGACCCCCCCCCAAAACTAGGAATATTATTGCCAAATTCCAGAGCTCCCAGATCAAAGGGGAAATAACACAAACATTCAATTTGATATAGAAATCTATCTTACTTACCCTTCAGAAAAGCAGGAGGGAAAGGGAAGAAGAGAAAAGTGGGCAGGAGGGGAGGAAGAGAAGGGAGGGCAGACTGGGGAAAGGGGTAGTCAGAAGCAAAACACTTTTGAGCAGGGTGAGTGAAAAGAGAGAGAATAGAATAAAGGGGAGAATAGAATGGAGGGAAATATAGTTATCAATCATAACTGTGAAAAAAATGTTGAAACAAATTTCTCTGATGAACACCTCATTTCTCAAATATGTAAAGAACTGAGTCAAATTTATAAAAAAAAATAAGAGCCATTCCCCAATTGACAAATGATCAAAAGATACTAACAGTTTTCAGATGAAGTAATCAAAGCTATCTATAGTCACATGAAAAAAAATATTCTAAAACACTATTGACTGGAGAAATGCAAATCAGAACAATTCTGAAGTACCACCTCATACCTATTAGATTGGCTAATAGGACAGAAAAGGTAAATGACAAATGTCATTGTCATGTGGGAAAAATGAAACCTTAATGCATTGTTGATGGAGTAGTAAACTGATCAAACCATTCTGTAGAGCAGTTTGGGACTATGCCCAAAGGGCTTTAAAACCATGCATTCCCTTTGACCTAGCAATACCACTATTAGGTCTGTCTCCAAAAAGAGATAAAAAACAAACAAAAAAGATCTATTGTACAAAAATATTTGTAGCAGCTCTTTTTTGGTGGCAAAGAACTGGAAACTGAGGAGATGGCCATCAATTGGGGAATGATGGAACAAATTATGCTATGTGATTGTGATGGAACACTATTGTGCTAATAAGAAATGGTGCACAGGATGAGCTCAGAAAAACCTGGAAGGACTTACATGAGCTGATACAAAGTAAATTGTACTGTCTACAAAGTAACATCAATATTGTGAGATGATCAGCTATGAATGACTTAGCTGTTCTCAGCAATACAACCATTCAAGACAACTCTGAAAGACTTATGATGAAAAATGCTATCCATCCCCAGAGAAAGAACTGATGGTATCTGAACACAGATTAAAGCATTTTTTTTTACTTTTTTTTTTGAGCGTTCTTTTTTTGGTCTGTGTTTTTTCTTCCCCACAACATGACTAATATGAAAATGTTTTGCATGACTACATATGTATCACCTACATAGAATTGCTTGCCTTCTCCATGGAGGTCGGCTAAGGTGGAAGGGTTAGGGTGGGAGGGTGCTGGTGGTGGGGCAGGAGATAGGGAGAGAATTTAGAACTCAAAGTTTTGAAAATAAATGTTAAAAATTGCTTTTACATGTAATTTCAGGAAAATATAATACTAAACAAACAACAACAGAAAAAAAGATTAAGAGGGGAAAAAGAAAAGATAAGCCTGACAGAGTAAGAGGCAGAAAAGCTCCAAATACCTAACATTTTCTCCCCTTACCTTTTCTTCCTTTCCCTCCTTCCCAGATTGCAGTCTTCCTTCTTCACCCTTCCCCAAGATCTCCACTGCAGCATCTTAGCTTAGCTCAGGGCATCATAAATCTATAATTCATTGAGTCAATAGGTAGTCTGTTAGCTCATTGGCATTGTCAAGATGTATAACAGAAACTCTCACCCACTCTAAACAGGGGCTACATTCAGAAGTCCTAACTGGAGCTAAGAGCCATACCCCTCCCCCACCCCCCACCCCAGTCAAATAGAAAAACATCCACTCCACTGTGAGGTGGTTTTTCAGGCCAGAGTGAACAGAAAATAAATTTCTATCTTTACTGGCACATTGTGAATGCTATTTCAAAGCCTTTAAATAGAGATACACTTATTTATTTATGTCAGGGTTTCTACACAGTTCCACCAGGCACTGCCTATTTGAATTTTTTCTTGATGTTTTAATTCATTTCTAGCAGAGACGTGTTCCTTAGTAGCAACATTAGTTGAAAGTCCAACCTGATCTCTAATGTGGTTGCTAATCAGACCCCTTATTTGATCTAGAATTTTAATTCCTGATTTTTCTCCAAAGAAATTGACTATGGTTATGTCTGAACTGTTATCACAGAGAGGCAAGGCCTGTTGAGCCTCAAGGAAAGCAGCAGCTGCTGCCAGTAGCCCTACCTAATGAGGGCATTAGCCTATCTGCCTCTCTGAGGCCATGGCCAGGCTGCTTATGAAAAGCAAGAGATGCCAGGCTCTGAGCTGGTGGTCTCTAAACTGATTCGTGTGCTCTGATGGTGGAGCTCAGTTTGCAGACAGGAGCAAGGGTAAGAGACCTAGGTGAGATTGACCACCTGGATGGCTTTTCTTGTGTGTCTGTGTTCCCCTATATTGTGCACATCACTGGGGATGACATTTGTAACTTTGGTAATTTTATTACTCTGTGTGTGTGTTTGTGTTTGTTTCAGTCAACAGATACTAGTGCATCTGTTGATGTAATAGCTAGGACTAGACTTGGAGTTCAGTAACACATGGAGCCAAATCCTACCTCAGATTCTTACAATGTGACCCTGGATAAGTCACTTAACCCCTCTGTCACTTAATTTCCTTACCTATAAAATCAGGGAGCTATATTTGATATTCTCTTACAATCCGTTCCTACTCTAAATCTAGGATACTTTGAGCTCAAAGTAAAAAAGTATAAAGGTCCATTACTAATCTGTACAAAATCTAAAGGAAAATCCACTGAGTTTTATTGATCACTGTTCCATATGGCTAAGTTAAAGTCTTACGGAGCTAGAAGGAGCCTTACAGATCATCTTGTGCAAGCCCACCATTTTATAGATTAAAGATGTGAAGTGACTTGATTGAGGTCACACAGTTTGTATGTTTCATTTATGTGTGTATCTATATTTATAGAAGTGTGTATAGAGTCTGCATTGTCTCCATTATAAATCTTAGCAACCATTTTGGGAAGCTTTCTCAATCTTCTCACTCCAAAAAAATAAAGATTATCATTTCCCTATTTTGGGTGCTATGTGGCTTCTGAGATGGGAATGCCAGCTGTTTTGAGCAATGATAGATAGTATTAACTCTCTATTCAAAGAGAGTTGGGCCCAATAAATCCTATGACAGTCACCACTTAAAAACCTCCCTACGAAGAGAGCTCTGCTGGGGTTTGTCCCTGCGTCCTTGTTTCTGCTTTTTCTGATTTTCCTTTTGGCTCGTGCCTGGGGTCTCTACTTTTGGTTTGGCAGCCCCTCTTTTGCCCCCTCAGGTATCAATTGCTTTCAAGCTGGAAAGGACTCTAGAGATCACGTAATTCAAACCTCTTCTTTTATACAAGTGGTAACATAAGCCCAGAGAAGGGGAGATGCTTGGCCATTGTCACATAGGTAGCAAACAGCAGAACTACAGTTCTTTTTTCCTCATGCGGAACCCTGTCCTGCCCTTTTGTTTTGCAGTGTCTCCCCACCCTTCAGCACACTTGCCCCCAAGTCAGACTTTCTAAATATAATTTATATTAGTGTTTTGTTGGCAAGGCTCTTTTTCTATAGCTATAAGCAGTAATCTTTCCTGTCTCTCAATCACGTCATTGTGGCCTTCTGCTGATTCTAAGAGAATCTTTGCTCTACGGACCACAGCAATGCTGTTTATACAAAATTAGCCCATTGTGTCCTGGTTCGTGTGCTTGAATCTTACCAAGTAAGACTGGTGAGTTCACTCTTTTTTTTTCAGTATTTATCAAGTGCTTACAATATCCTAGGCATTGTTCTAGTTGCTGGGGATATATACAAAAAAAAAATGAAATGGTCCCTTAGGAGCTTACACCTTATTGGGAGGTAAACCATATGCATGTAGAAAGTTAGATGTAAGACACATACAAGTGATTATAGGAAGGAAGCTAGCAAGTGAAAGGATTAGAATAAACTTCCTGTAGGAAGTGATACATTGACCTTTGAAGGAGCTGAGATTTCTGCTACCTGGAGGTGATAGGGGAGAGTGGGGGGTGGGGCAGCTTGTACAAAAGCATGAAGATACAAGGTAGAATGTTTTGTATAGACAACAGCAAATAGGCCCATATAGAGTGGTTCTGAGTTACCCTTTGTCATGCCATCAATGTTTATAGCTGCCTGAAAAAGATTTACTAGTTCAAAGGTGGAAGACACGCACACGTCCAAACACAAAAGCTTATAAAACTTCTCCAGACATCGAATAGTTCTAACGATGGTTTGATGAGTTAAGAGTAAGCAAAACAAATTTATTGATTCTATTTCCTGTGTAATAACACATGGGTTTACAAAGATGAGGAAGAGCACAATTTGAAGATGATGGATTTGAAAAATAAGAAGGGAAACTTTTTCAAAATACGGTCAGGTCCCCCCAATTCAAGTACAGAATATTTATGATTGTCAATAAAGATATGTTGATCTTGTTGGGTTCCATGGTACTGTTCTAAGTATTAGAAGACAATCTTTGCCCTAAATGAATGAACAAATAAAGAAGGCCTTTAAAAAAATTAATGTTCAACTTTGGCCAAAATGAAACATTAAAATGGTCTCCTGAGAGTCCCCAAGCTCCTAAGACTGAGGGGAATTATCTCTTCATGGGAGATGACCATTTGTGAAGGATGTTGTAAGAGGAATTCTCACTCCAGTACAGGTTAGATGTTCTCCCAATCTTCCTTCTCTTGTGAAAGATGAAAATGGCTGTGGGCCAGGAGTTAGGTCCAATAAACAGAATTGGAGTTGGTGAGAAGAGCTTAAGCCAGGTATACAGATCAATTTGACAAGCTTGTGTTAATATAGGCACACCTGGAGTTGTTAACAAGAGCTAATAATAGTGTCCTTAATGAGTTTGAAAACATAAAGGGTTTATTTGAAGAGCTGTCAAGAGCAACTTCCTCCTGTAGATTGTTTCCTTCTTAAAGGCCTCCCTTCTTTTCCAGATTGAGGGCTAGTATAGTGTTCGTGACTAAGGTGAGGAAAGAAGACAGTTTTAAACCCTGCTGTTGACACATCGATCTACATGTACACATGCACACACACACACACACACACACACACACACACACATATATATATGAGAAAGAGTACATCTGTGTGGACATATAGAGATTTAGACCTACATAGAAAGCCTTGAGAGGGTTATTTAATCCCTCTGGGCCTCAATTTTCTTCTCTGTACAATACAGAATGGGACTAGAAGGCTTCTGAGGTTCTTTCTAATCCTGTGTCTATGAGCTTATACCTGAAAGGTATTAAGGACTAAGGGGTCTTATTCCTCTCCAGAGGAAGGATCAGGGGTAGGAGTTTTACCCTGGATCCTGTGGTTGACTCCATAGGAATTTTCAAAGCAAAACAATGAAAACAAATTAAACAGAGTAACAACTGTCAGAGCAGAACTTTAGAGACAGAAAAGTTTTTTCTGAATTTTCTGAGAAATCTGCTTGACAGAAAACAGTGTCCGTTGCATCAGGAAGATTTAGGTGAGTAAAATGAGGCACAATGACCTAAGGATTGGCAGTTAGGTGGCATGCATAGTGGATAGAGCACCAGGCCCGGAGTCAAGAAGACCTGAATTCAAATCCAGCCTCAGACTCTACCTGTGTGATCCTGGGCAAGTCACTTCACCCTGTTTGCCTCAGTTTTCTCATCTGTAAAATGAGCTGGAGAAGGAAATGGCAAACCACTCCAGTGTCTTTGCCAAGAAAACCCCAAATGGGGTCCTGAAGGGTCAGACATGACTGAAATTGCTGAATAACAACAACCTGAAATCTGGAAAATTAAGCCCCTTTTTTGAGGCCACAGCATTGGCATAAGATAGAGAATGTAGATATTAACCCAAAGCCCATGATCAGAATCCCAGCCTGGGAAAGGCCAAATGTTAAAGTGCAAAGGCGCTCATCAGACCTCAGCAGGAGGATGTATGTTCTTATCTTCCAAATCAGACAAGAGTCCACATGGAAGCCATAGCCCTCTGTGATATTCACCCATGCTGGAAAAGGAAAGAAACTGCCTTCACCTCTGGGCTGAGGGCCCCCTCAAAAACCTTAAGATGTTTGTTGAAATCCATTATTTCTTGCAGCACAAAAGAGCCCTGCCGTTTCATTTGAACTTTGTATTTGATCAGTTAATGAAGAAATCCAGTGTTTATTCTGAATCGCTGCTAAAGCCACATCTTGACTTATTGACTGCTCCGGCTTTGACTGAGCAAATTACTTACCATTGTGGAGCCGTCGGAATATGCCACTCTGGGAGCAGTTTTTCCCCAAGTTCTCCTTTATTGATTTTGTAAAAACCACAATATCTACGACGAAACAATGAAGCTGCTCCTCATTTACATGGGTGAAGTATTTTCAACTCTGCATTCCCCTTCTGAATAATATGCTTCCACATGAAAGCCATTAATCCTTGCTGAATTTTAACAAATCTAAAGAGGCTCTCCATCAATTTCATGTGTGTGCAGTGCTGGGGAGGAGAGCTTTATACAGACTTTCTATTTTATAATGGAGTTCTTTGCTTCAAATGGGCTTTTGACCTAGCTAATTTAATTGTCTTTTTGGGTAGCAAAACAAAACAAAACAAAATCTGTAAATCAACTTAGTTGGGGAGTGCAGTTATAAGTCTTGCCTGGTCAGGAGCAATCTCTTTCATATTTTACAGAATCTGTCCTTACAAAAAATTACTTATAGTTGACATTTATAGGGCTAGGCCACAAAGTAATTTCCTTCATATAGGGAAGAACTTTCTCTACTAATGCAGGTTGGTATCTTCTCTGACATTTATAGTTTTAGAGAATTGTTGAGAACACCAGAGAGCCCGGGTCTTACAGCCAGGATGGGGCTTTGGGTAGTCCTGACTCCCAGGCCAACTCTCTATTCACTATTCCATGCTCCCTTTCATATAGCGCCATATAGACACTATTTCGTTTGATCCTTATGACAAACACCCAAGGTATGTGCTGTGATTATTCCCCTTTTAGAGATGAAGAAACTGAGTCTCAGTGAGATCAAATGTCTTACCCAAGATCTCACAAATAGTAAATATGTGAAGTGGAATTCTGATCAGTAGCTTCCTGACTCTTTCTAGTACTCAATCCACTCTGCTGTCTTGAACTAATTTTTGGAATTTTCAGTCATCAGTAGTGTGACTATAGACTTGTTACCTTTATGGCCACAACATACAGAGGCCACAGAAGAGATCAGAGCCTGAGACACTGTGTTACAGTGTGACTGGTATTTATGATCACCTTAGAGTGCTACGCTGTGACCCTGTAGTAGTGGTTGTTAATGGTGGTGCATATGTGTATTGAAGAGTGGGATTCTAGGGATGAATTTCATTGATCATTTTTGAGAGAAATGACAAAGCATTTGACCATCACTCTGGTACTAGACAAGTCTCAGTTCTTCAATCATTATTCATGTGAGCATACCACCTCTCTGAGGTGCCATTTTTTCATCTGGAAAAGGGAGATGATAATTCTTACACTATGTTCATCTGAGAGATGCAAAAATAACAGGTGTACAAAATACAACTGAACATGTGTGTGGGAGAGATTGATTAGTGTTAACAAATATCTGAAGGGCTGTGATATGGAGGAGAGATTAGATTTATTCTACTTGGAGAAAATCAGAAGTATTGGTTAGAAGTTACATGAGGTTGGGGAAGGGAGGGATTGATATATTAGTGTTCAATCATTTTCAGTCATGCCTGACTCTTTGTGACCCCACTTGAGGTTTTCTTGGCAGAGATGCTGGAGTGGTTTTTTCATTTCCTCTCTAGCTCATTTTACAGATGAGGAAACTGAGGCAAACAGGGTTAAGTGACTTGCAAATCCCCTGACACTCTGTTCTTCTGGCTTCTGTCAGCCAGTGGCACTGGCTACTCCCTGTTATAGATCCAGGTTGTTAACATTCACTCAGACCTTAAATGCCTAGTAAAACAGTTTAATTAGGTTATTAAAAAAAAAAACCTCGGCAATATCAGTAGGAACAGCCACAGTAACAGAGATTGCAAAAAATATCTTCATATCTACTCCACCACCTCCTCCATGATGCCCCTCTCTCCTCCTCTTTCCCTTCCTTTCTCCCCCTCTTTCCCCTTCTCCCCCTCTCTCCCTCCCTCCCCTCCACCTTACAGGTCCCAAGCTAAAAAGGGGCAAAACAGTCCCTAATTTCCAGGAATTTGCATTCTAATGGGGGTATGTTTGCATATAAATAAATAGGTACAGATTTTTACCCGAGAAAATGAAGGTTAACTTTAAAGGGGATGGTTCTAGAAGCTGGGGGAAGAAGGACCCGGAGCAGCCCTCCTGCAGGTGTTGACATTTGAGCTTAGTCTTAATGGAAATCAAGTGATGATACTAAGAGTTGGAAGTTTGGAGAGAGAGCATTTCAGCCATGGTGGGTAGCCAGTGGGTAGTTATAGATAGGGGAGTTGGAGAGTCATGGGGGAAACGGCAAATAGGACAGTGTTGGCTAGATCATGAGTTCACAGAAGGGGATGAGATGTTAAAGACTGCCATGCAGTCACTGAAACCAAACAGAAAACATTCTGGTAGTCCTGTAGAAGCGCAGTACTAAAACACACCCATTCTCCACATAGGGAAAGTACTTTGAAAATGGAAAAGTGCTGTAGCCAAGAGCTCATCTATGGATAGAATTCTGGGGAGGTCCCTGAACTTGTGTGGGGAAAAAAAAGTGACATCTATATTTTAATGTAATCTGTTTTCTTTATAGTCTTACATATTTTATTTTATGCCCTTAGAAACATTATTTTGAGGAGTTCATTGGATTTACCATATTAACAAAGACCATGGCACATACCCACACCAAAAGGAGCACTGTACTATAGACATGTGATCTATTCTTCTAAGAGCTATGAATATGTGTTTAGTATTCACATCTGAACTGTGTGTACATAAATTATATGATCTATGTTCCAGGACCGTTTGTTTTTTTATTCCCAGTTAAAGTTTATTATGACAACCCTGAGGGTCATCTTTTCTTTTTTCTTTTCCCTCCTTATATAGCTGTTTTAGGCCAGAAACATGTAGCGATAAGGAAGGAGACACACAAAGGCAGAGAGAGGATGAATTGCATGAGGACAGCGACTCTTGTTTTCTCAAACTAATAACAAAAAGCTTGGCATGCAGGTGATGCTCAATAAATCCTTGCTCTCCTTGAGTGAAGACATCTGTCTTTGCCAGGCTATGCCAGAGTTTGGAGGAGCACAACTGGGTGAAAAGAAAGAGATCACAGTATTACAGATTTAGAGCTGGAAGGAACCTTGGAGGACATTTAAACCAAACTCTTCTCATATTACATGTGAAGAAAATGAGGTCTAACAAGTTTAAGTGACTTACCCAAGGTCAATTAGGTCAGAGGTGGGATTTGAACACAGGGCTTCCTATTTGAGAGTCATTGTTCTTGTTGTTATGGAATCATTTCAGTCATGTCCAATTTTGTGAGTCCATCTGGGATTTACTTGGCAAAAATACTGGAGTGGTTTCCCATTTCCTATGCCAGATCATTTTACAGATGAGGGTACTGAAACAAATGGGGTTATGTGACTTTCCCAGGGTCAGAAAGCTAGTAGGTGTCTGAGGTTAGATTTGAACTCAGGTCTTCCTCACTCCAGACCCAATGCTCTTATTCACTGTACCACCTAGCTGCCCCACTAGTCTTTCTACTATACCATAAATATCCTATCTTTGTATTTTTTCCATATCTGGTTTTTAAATATGTTCATACAGGAGAAAGAGACCACTTTATTTCCAAATGAGAGTTATTATTTTTCTGATCTTGTAAACCTTAACAGGGCAACATTGAAGTCCTGATTCAGGCCCAGGCTGAAACCTTTGCATTAGTCTCCAGGTGAGAATGTTGTAATAACACAAATCGTTTGTAACACTTAGAGGGGCCTTGGCTTTCTCTGAGGAAGCTTAAAGAGCTTTCCAAAGAACATCTGAATCGTCAGATTATCCCTTGGGAGAAGAAAGAGCTCGTAGGTGGCAGATCTCTAGGAGATCAGTAAGAGAGCAAGAGTACCTCAGGCCTGCCAGGGAAGTCTGGGCCCCTTTTGATGTTAATCAATGAGAAGCATTGATTAGTTCTCAGCAAGGAGTAAAATCTCTAAACCTGTGAAGTCAACATAAGCAATATTGTTCATTAGGTTCATAGAAATGAGTTGCTATGTTGGAACATAGAAAGAAACAAAAGAAATTGTGAACTATACCTACATTTTTTTTCCAGGTGTTCTTTTTCCTTGCCTCCCCCACCCCCCAAATCCAAACTCCAGAAAAGAATAGCTGAAGTCAATCTGAAATAAAAAGGCCAGATATGTCTTATGCTTAGAAATAGTATTTGGCTTAGACTCATAAAATCTTAGACTTCTAAGGGCCGTTTAGGTCAACTCCAGTCTTAAGCATGAATTTTCACTGTAATATTCCCCACTCTCTACAAGGTTTGGTCATCCAGCTTCTTCCTACTTCAAAGGCCAAGATGTTCTGCCTTAAGCTTGGACAAAATCTGCCCCCACCCCATCTAGCTTCTAACAAATAGTTCTAATTTTCTCCAGGCAGAATAAATCTAATCCTTCTTCCCTATCATAGACCTTCAGCTATGTGTAAATAGCAATTAATCTCTCCCATATACCAGTTACCCCTTCCCATGAGACAGTTGTTTCAACCATTCTTTCTATACCATAATTTCAAGTCCCCTCACTGGACTGGGCAACCTTCTTTGGACCTTACCTAGCAAGTCTTGTGTTTAAATTTCTTCTCTCCTATTTACTACTTGTGTGATCTTGGTCACATAACCTTTGTACCTCAGTTTCCCTGCTTGTAAAATAGTAATAATATCTTCACTACTGCATTCAAAGGGTTCTTGTGAGGAAAGCACTTTGTAAAACTTAAAGTACTATAGAAATACAAGCTTGGGAGCATATGAGCTATTAATTCCACCAACTGTAAGTATGGCATAGCATGCTAGACCTAGAGGGGGCCAGCTTTGAAGTCAGGAAGTCCTTCCTCTGACATGTACTGGTTATGTGACCTTGAGTATATCACTGAACTTTTTATTGCTCTAGGCAACTATCTAAGACACTAAGAAAAAGTGAAGGTGCCCATCTATATTGGTAGAGAAAGTTTCTCCTCCCAAGCTCTCTATACTGATGAAATCATAGATCTGAAGGAAAAAAAAGAAAATGATGTTTAGTTTTTTTAAGTTTTCAGGAAATGGTTAAAAAAAAGTCAGTCATCTGATATTTATTTTGGTTTTTGAGCTATTATTTTCTTACCAATTATGTTTAAGGGGACAAAGAAAAGAAATGAGAGATGTTTCGCTCCAATTTGACCCAGGTAAAGTTGATAATGGAGGATGGATGTGATATTTCTTTTTACAAAATTAAATCAAGTCAAGATCCTGGCTTATTTCTCAAAAATATTCATTCAGTTAAATCTGAAAGTCTTCCATTACAGGAAAATTGGGTGGGAGGCAGGAAGAGAAATGTCTTCCCATCATTTACAGGGAACAAAGCATATGAGCCACTGTCTTTTTACAGGGACTGATCCTTATTTCTGTCTTCAGTCCCAAGGTGAGACTCTAACTAGCCTAGGTTGTTTACATGGAGGCTTTAACAGTTTAGGCTGATAACATAGAGATTCAATTCAACAAACCTTTCACAGAATCCCTGAATCTGAGAGTTGCAAGGGACCTCCCTAGAGATCTAGCCCAACCTTTATTTATATAGAGGGAATCCTCATGATAATATTTCTAACCAGTGACCATCCAGCCTCAGCTTAAAGACCCCCAGGGTTAGGGAACTCACCTCTTCACAAGGCAGTCCAGTGTACTTTTGGATAGCTCTCATTGTTAGGAAATTTGTCCTGACGTCAAGCCAAAAATGATCTTTCGGTGACTTTCACCCAATGCTCCTGATTTTGCCATCTGGGGGCAAAAGGAACAAATCTAATCCTTCTTTTACTTTAAGCCATAGATCATTTCTTCTCCCACCCCCCTCACTGGTTTTCTCTTCTCCATGTTAAACATGTCCATTTCTTCAACCAATCCTCACATGACTCATTTATTAAGCACCTACTGCCTCAGACAGTGTGTTAGGTACTGGGGATAGAAAGGCAAACCCAAAATAATACCTATCCTGAAGGAACTTGTCTTCTACTGAGAGAATGCAGCATGTAAACAGAGAAGAAAAAGACTGGATAAAGAGTAATGCAAAGTAATTTCAAGAAGGAGTAACTTGAATTGGAGATATCAGGAAAGACCTTCCATAGAGGGTTGGCCCCTGGGCTGAGCCGCAAAGGAAGTTTGATATTTTAAGATACAGAGGCCAAGAGAGAGAATGTACTCTAAGTATAAGGAGCATCTTGTACAAATACGTGGAGATAGGAAATAGAATGCCATGTGTATAGAAATAGGCAGCAAGTTAGTGTGGCTGGAATACAGATGCAACAGAATAACATGAAATAAATTTGGAAAGATGGTTGAGATTCAGGAGAATGCTTTAAATGTCAGGCTAAGGTGTCTGCATTTTTTCGCTGGAGTAATAGGAAGCCATTGGAGGATTTTGAGTAGGGTAATGAAATGGTCAAATCTGTATGTAGTAATATCACTTTGGTAGTTAACATGGAGATTGGATTGAGAGGTAAAGAGGCTGGAAATGGGGAGACCAATTAGGACTTTTCTGCAATAATCCGGATGAAGAGTGATGAGATGGAGTCTGGGCTAGGATAGTTTTTCTATAGACAGAATAGGACATGTGTCTAGGAGCTAGAATGGAGAAGGCTCAGTATCTTATTGGATATGGAGGGGAGAGAGAGGGAAGGATCAAAGGTGACTCTGAGCTGCCAAATCTAAGTGACTGGAAAAATGGCACAAAGAAAGCAACTCACTAAAAGTTTGCAGAAATAGTTCAGGCCTATACATAGAGAAGAAAACTAGGAAAATCGGAATAGCATTCTACAACTCACAAAGTAATAATAGATATTGCATCTTTAGGACTTTGATGTTCCTGACTTTTTTTTTCTTTTTTGAGGCAGGGTCTTCCCCTCTTGCCCAGCTAGAAGTAGCTAGGAGCTATTCTTGGGCCCACTTCCATTGCTGACTGCCATGGGAGCATTTGCCTGCTCATTTTTTAACCTGAGCTGGTTTGCCTCTCCTTAGGCCACCTGGTGGTCCCTCATTCCAGGGCAGGGGGGTGGGGGTAGGGGTGGTTTTTACCAATTAATGCTGAATGATAAACTTAATATGAGCCCAATCATGGTATCCACATAGTTCAGAACTCTAGAGTTCAAGAGATCTACCAGCCTCTGCCTCCTTGATGGCTGGGATTATAGTTGTTTAGCACCACTCCCAGCTGCTCCTGCTATCGTTGTCCAAATAGCTGAAGTCTGAGAAGGCAACTATTGGAAATTACAAAGACTTTAGTCCAAACTACATCAAGGGAACCCAAATATATGTTTCATGCCCTTTTTTCATACCAAGAGAGTGTATGCAGCCAGCATGGAGTCTTGTGCAAAAACAGAAATACTAGTCATGCAAATGTATGCATTGGGGGAAAGGGAAAAATGATCATATAGCAGAAAAAGGATATCTATGAAAGCTCTAGGTTGAACTCTGTTGGTGACATGTTATTATTGAGCTACTTTTTTAAAAAATCCATTTAATTTAATATTTTTAGTTTTCAGCACTGATTTTCACAAGAGTTTGAATTACAAATTTTCTCCCCATTTCTACCCTCCCCCTCCTCCAAGATGGCATATATTCTGGTTGCCCCGTTCCCCAGTCAGCCCTCCCTTCTGTCATCCCACTCCCCCCCACCCCCATGTCCTTTTCCCTTACTTTCTTGTAGGGCAAGATAGATTTCTATGCCCCATTGCCTGTATATCTTATTTCCTAGTTGCATGCAAAAACTTTTTTTTAACATGTTTTTAAAACTCTGAGTTCCAAATTCTCTCCCCTCTTCCCTCCCACCCACCCTTCCTAAGAAGGCAAGCAATTCAACATAGGCCTCATGTGTATTATTATGTAAAATCCTTCCACAATACTCATGTTGTGAAAGACTAACTATATTTTGCTCCTTCCTGTCCTATCTCCCTTTATTCAATTTTCTTCCTTAACCCTGTCCCTTTTCCAAAGTGTTTGTTTTTGATTACCTCCTCCCCCTATCTACCCTCCTTTGTGTTGTCCCCTCTTTTTTTTTTATCTCCTTCCTCCTTCTTTCCTGTGGGGTAAGATACCCAATTGAGTGTGTATATTATTCCCTCCTCAGGTCAAATCCAATGAGAGCAAGATTCACTCATTCCCCCTCACCTGCCCCCTCTTCCCTTCCTATAGAACTGCTTTTTCTTGCCACTTTTATGTGAGATAATTTACCCCATTCTATCTCTCCCTTTCTCCCTCTCTCAATGTATTCCTCTCTCATCCCTTAATTTGATTTTATTTCTTTTAGATATCATCCCTTAATATTCAACTCACCCTGTGCCCTCTGTCTATATATATATATATATATACAAAACATATATATATATATATATATAAAACATATATATATATACAAAACATATATATATATATAAACAAATATATATAAACAAAATAGTTCAACTTTAGTAAATCCCTTGTGATTTCTCTTTCTTGTTTACCTTTTCATGCTTCTCTTGATTCTTGTGTTCGAAAGTCAAATTTTCTATTCAGCTCTGGTCTTTTCACTGATATACACAAAGTGATTTTGATGGGCAACCCTACTAGCTAGAGCTAGTAGGCTTCTTGTAGAAGGTGGCTGAGCTGAGATTTGAAGGAAACAAAAGATTCTAAGCAGTGGAAGTGAAAACAGGGATGTGTGGCAGGCAAGGAAGTGGGAGATGATGCCTCATGGGTGAGGGGATAGTAAGAAGACCAGTTTGGTTTGACCATATAGCGGCTGAAAGAGCATATTGTATAATAAGGCTGAAGAGAGAGTGGTTGGATTGAGCTTGTGAATGACCATCAATGCCAAGCAGAGATGTTTGTATTTGAGTAATACAAAATAATTTAAAGGAGTCATTTCAGATAGAAGAATCAGGAAAAGCCCCTGGTAGGCTTGAAAAAGCATGGATTTTTATGAAGTAGAGGTGAAGAGGGAGTGATGAGGAAAATGGATGAGGGAAAACTTTTGCAAAGATGTAGAGACGAGAGATGAAATATCTGTGTAGAAGAGGTAGTAGATGGACGTGCTAGGGAGCCAAGTTTCACTATTGCTTTTTCTGGTAGCATTACAATGCAGTCAATTCTCTTTCATCTGTCTGAGTAAATCCTGTGCCTTTTTTTGTGTGTCCATTTCTAGCATTCCCACCATGTGTATGACAGGCTGACGTAGGCATCCACAAGCCCCATCACTGCACTTAGCCCTGAGTGGTGCTCAGAATAGTCATTTCCATGACACATTTTCCTTTTTTGTGGCAGCCCCACACTGGGCTTGTCAAGGCTGCAGAGACTAGGATGGCAGCACATGATTCAATCACCTTTCACCACTGATTTCTTCACCAGGTGGGATATTTCCTGGGTATTCACCTGAAATATCTGAGAAGTTCATTTCAAAACCAAAATAAGGAAGGTTGGGATTAATGTAGGTGTCTCTTCACAATTCATTTGAAACCACCATATTATTGCATCTGTAAAAAAATCACTCTAAGCAACCCAATCTGGCAAAGTGAAGTGCTTTGTTCAGGCGCTCAGGAGGTCAGACAAACAATGGAAATTACAGGCTTTCAAATCCAGTTTACCCTCCACAATCTGTGCTAATGGAGGGGAACATGGCACTGATAATCCACAACAATGGAGACCTGCATACTCTGCACAAAGATGGAGATGGTTTTGGAAACCTCTGTGATCATTTCCAGTACACTGATTTTCCTAATTATATTTTGCTTATGCTAATGTTAACATTAGCTTGCGTTCCCTGAGCACTCACCAAATAACTGGGGTTAAGTGACCCAGAAATGTAGGGGGTGGCGCTGGACCATCCTTAGGCAATAGCAGAGTGACTGGTCTTCCAGGATCATAGGATTAGAGCTGGAAGGAACCTTGCTAGTGTAGTAAACTAGGACCCAGAAAGGTGATATTGCTTGTCCAAGGTCACATGGGTAGTAGAGAGCAGAATTGGAACATGAATCCAGGTCTGCTGTGTTATCCCCTACTATACTCTCCATGGTATGATTTCAGGGTCATTAGGAGCTCTCTCCTCCTCCCCAAAGTTCATACTAAAACATCCATATTTTCTTGATCATTAATGCTAGGCTTGCAGATGTAGAACTGGAAGAGACTTTGGGGATCATTTAGTACAGCCCTTGTATTTTACAGAGGAGTAAACTGAGACCCAGGCAGTTTAATTGAATTACCCACAGTTACACAGATTTTTGTCCTCCATGGTAGAATAATAGGATCACAGAATTAGAAGTGTGAGGGAATTCAGAGGCCATATAGTCTAAAAGGACACCTCAGTGGCAAAGTGGGTAGAGTGCCAGGTCTGGAGTCAGGGAGAATCATCTTCTTGAGATGAAACCTGGCATCAGATACTAGCTGTGGGACCCTGGGCAAGTCACTTCACCCTGTTTGCCTCAGTTTCCTCATCTGTAAAATGAGCTGGAGAAGGAGATGACAAACTACTTCTGTACTCTGGATGGCTGGGAATGGGAGCATTACCAGGGCAGTGGTTTCTAGTGAAAGTCTGCGGCCAGGGGATGGGTAAATGGGTGGGGTGGGACTAGGGGTGCTGGGAGAAGAAGCTAAGGAGGCAGAAGGAAAGATACCCTGGGATTTTGGATATGCTGTGGTTTGTATAGACTGTCACCATTGCACTAATGCTGGTAATAACCTAGATGTGGCTAGCACCTTAAGAGTTTTCCGACTGATTCCTCTTAATCTCTTCTGCCCCTCATCATACCCGTAGTGAGGAAGCCAGAACAAGCACACTTGCTTCTATATTATAGATGTGGTAGAGATCAAAGAAAGGGGGAAAGGACCTATATATGCAAACAATTTTATATCAACTCTTTTTCATAATAGAACAAACTTGGAAACTAAGGCACTGATGTCCTATATGGGAACGGCTGAACAAATTGTGCTGTATGAATGTAATGGATGATTGTACCATAAGAAGCAACTGAGGGGACAGTTTCAGTAACAGTTTCCGTGTGGTCTCAGACTGAGGAGACCTTTAAAAACTGATGCAGAGTGAAGTGAGTAGAAAAATTTACAAAATGACAACATTATTGAGAAAGACAACTTAGAAAGACTTTAGCTCTCTGATCAGTGCAATGACAAGTCACAAATCCAGGAGACTGAAGACGAAACATGCCACTCATCTCCTGCCTCAGAGGTGATGAACTTTAAACAGACACAGGAACAATAATTTTCAGGCATGGCCAATGTACGAATTTGTTTTGCTGGGTTATGCATATTTATGACAAGCATTTTTTTTAATTATAGGGGGAGTAGGGGAAGGGATAGACAGACTACATATGCGTGAAAAATAAATACATTTTAGAAAATGTGGTAACAAGTTCAGGATTGTTCAGTGCTTAGATTAAGGTCATAATAATAGTAAGTAGAAGAGCTGAGACTAGACCAAAAATGTGGAATCAAAGTCCCAGGCTAGTGTTCTTTGTTAGTCTGGCCAGATGACTAAAAGTTGACTAGCTACTAGGGAAAATAAATCAATGAACACATAAATAAACAAGTGAATGAGTGAATAGGAGAACAAATATATGTGTGTATATAGAGAGATATATAGATACACTTATAGAGACACACACTTACATACACATACGTATTTAACAAAACCAGATCTAAGAGGGCACACATTCTGGTCACGACCAATAAAGGGTACAAAAGACAGAGGGACTAGCTTTCAACTGCCCTCGGTTCATTCCACATGGCCTTACACAGGCCTACTGAAAAAGGGCTATCTTAGAGCATGCCAAGGAAAGTAGCTGCAGGACATGCATTGCCCCCTTTCAATTGCTGAGCAAACTCTGATTTCTTTCATCATCCCCCGCACCTTGTGAATGGTCCAGCATCCTGGCTGTGACTCAGGAGGCTGTAGGGGAGGACCTCATGCAGAGTTCAAAGGGCTTTGGTCCTCAGCCATCTCAACTCTGCCTTTACGTCAGTCACATGCAAAATATCTTTATTCTGAGGAGGCATTTGACAGTATTGCTTTGGAGGTCTACTGAGTACAATGCAGATAGTTTGGAGTCAATCTCATTTCCTGTGATATCGGGCTACATTTTTCTCTAGATGCGTCTTTTAAAGGTAGCAGTATTAGTAACTCCCCAAGATACAGAAGGTCAAACAGATCCTTTTCGTGCAACTTGTCAGTGGATCATCAAATAATTATAGTAATGATACCTAACATTTATACAATACTTTAAATATTTTGTGTCTTTTGATCCCAATAAGTACCCTGTGAGACAGGTGCTATTATTACCCTCATCTAAAGCCAAGAGGTTAAATGACTTGCCTCGCTTTTTTAACAAAGCTAGTAAATACCTGAAGCAGGATTTGAACTTGGCTCTTTGTGACTTCAAATATGGCACTCTATTCATTATGCCACTTAGATGCCACGAATTCAGCAAACATTTATCCTTTGCTCAATGTGGCCCTATCGTTAAGCAATTTGTAATCCATTAGAGTACAGAAGGCAATTATACAAATAACTCTAATAGACTTGAGTTTGTACAAAAAAGAGTATAAAGACCAAGGCTATGGAAAATTAAGGGAGGAACAGCACAGATTTAAGGCTGGAAAAGCCCTGAGAGCTACAGTTCAGCACCGGCATGTTACAAATGAGGAAAATGAAGCCCCCAGTGGTTGTGATTTGGCCAAAGTCACACTTTGAGTTAGTGTCTCAGGTAGGATTCGAACCTAGATCGTGAGATTACTTTTAGCTGAAAGACAGAGAGGGAAGTAAAGGGAAGGCTTCATGGAGAGGCGACACCTCGGTTAGGCCCTGAAGGAAGAGGCTGAGGCAGGTAAGACGGAGTTTATGTGAAGCATGGAGAATGTTGTGAGCAACAGCAATAAAGGACAGAGTTTGACTTGATTGGACAAGAGATTGTAGTGGGGAATGGTATGATAGAAAGCTGGACAGGCAGACTGGGGCCAGGTTGTAGAGAACCTTGAATTGCAGGGTCAGGAGTGTGTTGAGTAAGGCAATGGAGAGCCATTGAAGGTTTTTTGGATAAAGATATAATATTTATCATAGCACTTTAGAATGATCACTCATGCAGTGCTGTAGCGGTTGTAGTGTGACAAGTTAGGATCTTTGGGTAAAAACATGCTAATGAGATTAAGGATTTTTAAAATCAGAAAGCAGTTTGGAATAAGTCTAGAATAAAAAGAAATACGTATGGTGTGGAAATATATGCCTTACCATGTGAAACTGTATCTGCCCCAGTATAAATTGAAGGCTTAAGCAAAAACAGAAAGGCATAGATTCAAAGAGTGCATCAATCTCTTCATCATGTTGTATTTGTCTGATCCATGTTAAAAAAATTAATAGTTCATTCTGAGAATATGATAGGAAAAAAAATCAATAGTGTTACTATGATTTATAATGGTGTTGTCTCCATGAATATTTCATTAGGGAAATGTGAAAGCCATCAGGTATTATCTGAGCTCATTCCTCAATCATGTGTGATTAATTCATAAATGGACAGGTACACATCATTAATGGAAATCACTGAGAGTGGGAACAGCATGAGGTCTCCAAAACAAATATACTATAATTTTAGAATGCTTTGGAGAAATTCCAGAATTGGAGGGTAGGGTTGGGGGAGGGGAGGAGGCTTTGCCAATTAGTCACTGGAAAGGTAACTTAAAATCTGCTGGAAGGCTGTCAGTGGTCCACATAATATCTTGTTACATCTAGCTAGTGATTTATATTTCTCAAAGTGTTTACATCTAAGTTATCTCATCTAATTCTTGCGATCACCCTGCAAGTTAGGCAGAGCAGGTATTATTATCCTCATATTACAGATAAAGAAACTGAGGCTCATAGAAGAGCATTATGGAGAAGGAGAAAAATCCCTGAGATTAATCAGATGAATCTGAATCAAGGTTTGAATCCTGACTCTGCCGCTTACTATCTGCGTGACATTGGGTGAGTTATGACTGGCTTTGTTTGTCATCAGTAAAAGGATCTAGATGTGCTAGATGTTTTCTAAGGTCCCTTCCCACTCTGAATTTTATGATCCCCTTCCATCTCTGAATCAACATGATTTATGCCATTTCTCTACTGGTGCCATAACATGGCACCGTGGGAAGGAGCACTGGCTCTGGAACCAAAGGACTTGGGTTTGAATGTTGCTTTTAGGTAAACCTTGCATAAGTCACTTTCTTGGGCCTCAGTTTTCTCATCTGTAAAACGAAAGACTTGGACTAGAAGCCTTCTAGATCTCAACCTTTGATCTTGTGGCGACCAAGCCAGACTCTTACTCTGGGACTAAATCTTATTTCTCTCACTTAGCTGCCAATTTGACCTAAGGCAGTTTAACTCTCTGGGCCTTAGTTTCCTTACCTATATGATTATAGAATTATGCCTAAAGAGTTATTAAACTGCCTATACCCTTTGATCCAGCAATATCATTATGAGTTCTGTTTCCTAAGATGATTAGGGAAAAAGGAAAAGAACCTATATGTCCTAAAATATTGATAGCAGCTCTCTTTGTGGTGGCAAGGAACTGGAAATTGTGGGGATGTCTGTCAATTGGGGGATGGCTGAACAAGTTGTGGCATATGATTGTGATGCGATACTATTGTGCTATAAGAAATGAGTTCAATGAACTTAGAAAAACATGGATAGACATGTATGAAAAAAGGAAGAGCAAAATGAGCAGAACCAAGAGAACATTGTACATAGTAACAGCAATATCGTTTCAAGAACAACTTTGAACTAAAAAGTCATTTTGACTATTATAGTCAAATTAACTACCAAGGACCTATGAAGAAAGGAGCTATCTGCATCCAGAGAAAGAATTGATAAATAGCAGTATGTGTAGAATAATTTTACTTATATATATATATTTCTGTTTAATTATAACCATCTCTAGTGTGGAGATGGGGGGAGGGGGAGGAGGAGAAAAAAAAGAATAAAAAGAAAGTTACATGATAACTTTATTATATATTTTAAAAAATATCAACTTGTACATAATAGATTTGCAATTTCACATGCAATCATATTTTTTTATATTCTATGTTATGAAAATGCTTTTTTTATTTCTTAAGTTCAGAATAAAATAAAGAAAAAAACAATTAAGGTTAGGGCCAGAATAAAATGAATAAAAGAAAAAAAACAATTAAGGCTAGAAGACCTTTAAGCTCTAAATCTATGACCCTGTGATGTCCAATGATGGTCCCTTGGCTCCCTTTTCAGGAGCATCCTCAGTTTTATAAAGATTTTGTTCACTACAGGCAGATCGTATTTCCTATGACCAGAACATTGTTCCATGTGACCCCTCCATTTGGTTGTGAAGTCCTGGTAAGATTAGGAAAATCGTCCCTGGAAGTGAAAATCTTTGGGTAAAAGGGGGCAAGTCCACTGGGCTCACCAGGCCCCTGGTCCACTAATTAGTAGTACAAGCCGAATTACAATCACCACTCATTGATCTAGAAGTGGAGAGAGTACCACAAAGAGCAAGCTAAAAGAGAAGCATACTCAATAATAATAATAAGAAGAAGAAAGAGGCCAGCTAGCCTCCAGCTCAGCACCTCAGCTGCTCATTGCAGAGAGGAAAGGCTCAGACAGAGTGACTTCCCTCACCTTTGAGCTTTAAGAAAACTGCCATCAATGAAGTTTTCAGAAGAGGCCAGAGAAGCAGCCAGTGAGGACTCCATTTTGTTCCAAACATATTGATTTCATTGAAAAAAGCAAAACTTTTTCCGCAGTCATTGGGAAGGGTCAGAAGTTAATTTCTCAGTAGAGCTGCTCACTGAATCCACTGTATTTCATTCCCAGGGAAATTAATCATAAGTTTGAAGATGGGCTTTTCATGGCTCTTAAAGAGAAAAGAAAAAAAAAAACAGCCCATGCAGGTGCTAATGCCTCCATTAGTGAACTTGAAAGTAGCCTGGACAACATTTACGTCAGACTGTCAAGCACAAAGGCTACAGAGTAGGGGAGGGAAATAATCCAATTAAGGTGAAAGGCACAGAGTACATAATGAGAAGGCCATATGTCATGGAGAACAGCAGTGTCTAGCAGCCTCTTTGCTATTAATTGGCTGTCATTCCCTGACTAGATTGGAGCAGGATTGGTTTTCATCGGAGTTTAAGCAGCTGAGTGCAGGTATGAGGAGACACATGGATTTGGAGCCAGAAGACCCAGGCCCAGATCCTAACTCTGTTCAGGTCACTCCTCTCTTTGGGATTCAATTTTCTCATTTGTAAAATGAAGGATTTGGATTAGATGAGATCTAAGACCTATATATGTTTTTTTGTTCCTGAGCCTAACATTAGGTGCAGGAATATGTCAGACTGGCCTGACAAAAGATAATAGGATCAAAGACCTAGAGCTGGAAGAGTCCTCAGAGGTCAGTTTGCATCTGCTGCTTGGCCAGGTTTCAATGCAACATGCCCCTCTCAGGTCAAATTCATCACCTCTAATCTCATCACCATGAAACTAACTTGATTAACAGCACCACCCTCAGACTCCTCCATTCTGATTGGAGGGCTGGAGAGAGCGACACCAAACTCCTCCCAATGCCTTCCTCACTCCAGTCTATATCTGCTGCTCTGCCTTGTTTCTACTCCACAGAACAAGATGCTTCCACCTCTGTGCCAGGTATCCCTTGATCTTTCCCCCACCCCATTTTCTACCTCCTTTTGTGTCTGGTTCCCTCCCTACATTGTAAGCTCCTTGAGGGCAAGGCCTGTGTTTCTTTTTATTGATTGTATCCTCAACACTTAGCACAGTGCCTGGTACATAGTAGGTGCATAATAATATACAAAATAAACTCAAGGTGTGGTTGGGAGGGTAGGCCCTGGTGGCTGATATCATTTTCATCGTTATATTGTGAAGAAGATTGATTGTTTAAGAGGGGATCATGTAGTGGAAAGAGCTCTGGACTGGGTGTCAGGGAGCCTGAGTTTAATTTGCAGCCATGCTGCTAGCATTGCTACTTATGTACTTACTTTGGGACCTACATACAACATTCAGGCAAATTACTTCACTATTCTGGGCCTCAGTTTCTTCATCAGCAGAATGAAGAGGTTGGACTAGATGACCTCTGAGAACCCTTCTAATTCTAAAATCCCACCATTCTGTCAGTTTCTTCAGCAAGTCCAAGATATAAGAGAATTACGGCATATGAGAGCTAGAGAAGATTTTCAATTCACAGGATTATAGAATGTGGAACTGGAAAACAATTCAGACAGTTATTGGGTATCATAAGTGGTCTTCAGGAAAGAGAATGAAGAACATATCTAGGACTGATCACTGTTTAATCTTTTCTTAAAGGGCTCCCAGAAGTACTATTTATCTATTTAGCAGAAATGTCTAGAACTGTTTAACTGACTCATATAGATTTGAAAGCCATGAGTAAACAAGACAGAACAAAATGAAATAAGCACAAACCCCATTAATTCAATGATTAATTCCATCAAACAAACATTTCCCGAGGATCTATATTTCACCTGCATGTGGAATTGTGCTGGGTGATAATAACAAAGGGAAAAATCAAAACCACCCCAAACCTCAAGGAGCTTACCCTCTAATGAGAAAGGCAAGACATCCACACATGCAAGCATGGTACATAGAAGAGGTAAAGGACAGGTCTAGGCAATGCCCTATGAGAATATGGGATGATAGAGACACCATTTTCCACTGAGTGAATCAACGAAGGCTTCATGGAAGTGTTTCTTTAGTTAAGCCTTGAAAGAAAAAAAGACTTTCAACAGGCAACAACGAAAAAGAATAAAAAATGATAGAAAATGATCAAAGAAGAGGGTGGGTGGAGGAAGAATTAAGAAAGGGAAGAAAATGGCAAATATGATCTTTTAGCCACTGCTGATTTTTTTTGGAGGAAGAGAGAGGGATCCCATGCCTGGAGAAGGGTAGATACCTCCACCCTTGCTAAAAAGGGAAGAGGGTGTATAAAGTAAATTAGAGACCAGTGAGATCATCTTCAGTTCTAGGACATATTATTAAGGGCCTGGTTAATGAACACTTAGGAAATCAGCCATAGTGTAAAGCCAGAACTATTTCTTTTTCTGATGGACTACCTACATGGAAATCTTGTGGACCTGTCTCAGAGGTGTACTCTGGCCTCTGTGGATGGGATTTGTTCATGAAAAATTATCAGTTACAACTCAGTGATTCATTTTACTCTATCATGGACTCGGGCAACACTTTCATTTAGGCCTTTTATAGATCTGTACTCTGGGACAATTAACTCTTTTATCTCAGATAGTTTTCATTTGTGATTTCTTGAAACATAGTTCTGAAAAATCAGGCTTTGTTAAAGCCCACTGTGATTCAAACAGAGCTACTTAACTTTGCCTTTAAACCCAAATCATTCTAGCTTTTACTGATTGGCCAATAATAGGAAACCATCCAAGCTTCACTTGCTTGTTGTTTGGGTTTTGATGGCTCAGAGTGAGTTGTAAATAGCAGTTGTTTCTGTTCTGGCCAGAAACTCTGAGAGTCTTTCCCCTCCTGGATCAATTCTTTTGGCAAACTGGGCTCTCTTTTGCCCCCATTCTTACTTAGCCTCAGACAAACTGAGACCTGGGAAAGACTTTAGCTTAAAAAGGCCAAGGTTCCCCACTGTATCCAGAGCCATCTCCAATCATCTTGACTTATGAATTGCCACTGACTCCAATGACTGTGGAGGACAGAATGAGGCCTATGATTTTGTAAAGCCCTACTCCACTTAAATCCAATTCACTTACAAGTCAAGACATCACCCTCCTGATTTTGTTCCTTTTTGAGAACTCATAGAGGAAAAATAACAGAAATCCACTCTGGGTTTCAGTTCAATTCTGTTCCATTCAGCAGACATTTGTATAGTCCCTACTATAAGCAAGGCACTGCTCCACAGGATGGAAATCTGAAGACAAAATTTAAAATGGTCCCTGCTTTTATGAAACATATGTCTGTTCCCTAGTAAACAAGAGACTGCCAGTAAATATTTAAGCAATTACAACTTTATTTGAAAATCATGTAAAGAAAAGAAGAGAGAGTCAAATCTATAAGAATACAAGTCATTCCCCAATTGATAAATGAGCAAAGGATATGAAAAGGCAGTTTTCAGATGAAGAAATTATAGCTATTTATAGGCATATAGAAAAATGCTCTAAATCTCTAATGATTAGATGCAAATCAAAACAAATCTAAAGTACCACATCATACCTATCAGATTGACTAACATTGACAAAACAGGAAAATGATAAATGTTGGAGAAGATGTGGGAAAATTAGAAGACTAATGCATCGTTGGTGGAGTTGTGAATTGATCCAACCATTCTGCACAGCAATTTGGAACTATGTCCAAAGGTCTCTAAAACTTTGATCCGGCAATGCCACTTCTAGGTCTGTATCCCAAAGAGATCATACAAATGGGAAAAGGATCCGCATGCACAAAAACATTTATAGCAGTTCTTTTTGTGGTGGCCAAGAATTCAAAACAGGAGGGGATGCCCATCAATTGGGGAATGGCTGAACAAGTTGTGGTATATGAATGTACTGGAATATTATTGCTCCATAAGAAATGATGGGCAGGTGGACTTCAGAAAAACCTGCAGACTTGCATGAACTGATGCTGAGTGAACTGAGCAGAACTAGGAAAACATGGTAACAGCAACCCTGTGCAATAACCAACTTTGTTAGACTTAACTATTCTCAGCAATGCAATGATCTAATACAAATCCAAAAGATTCATGATGGAAAATGCTATTCACATCCAGAGGAAGAATTATGGAGTCTGAAGGCAGATTTAAGCACATCATTTCTCTTTTTTATCTTTCTAGTGTTTTTTTCCCTTTGGTTCTAATTCTTTACAACATGACTAATGTGGAAATATGTTTAATATGATTTTACATGTATGGACTATATCAGATTGCACGCCATCTTGGGGAGGAGGGATGGAAAGAGAAGGAAAAAACTTAAAACTCAAAATCTTGTAAAGGTGAATGTTGAAAACTAAAAACTAATAAACATTTTTTTTTAAAAAGAGAGAGAAGAGAGATATGTTTCTGTTCTTACTCAGCAAGGGAATCATAGCCCATCTTTGCAAAGCCTATATACCATTGCAGCAAACTAGCTCAAAAAGAGCCTTCCTCCTCCCCCCAGGCATTCAATCATAGTCTCCATAAAACTCCTGAGAAAAACTAATCAGCTCCTTGTCTCTTGCATTTTTATAGGCTCCAGGAACTTTGCAACTATTAGCTGCTCTCTCTGGGTACATTCCAAAGCTCTAGTATCCATTATTCTGTTTCCCTTCAGGTGCTAATGTCTCAGAACATGGTCCATCACAAAATCTTATAGTTCCAGGTATTGTCCAAGAACTCATTGCTATTTCTGCATTTGATGCAGTCTTTCAGGTTGAGATGCAACAGAGTTTGGATCAGTTCTTTGCCACTTGTAGTAATTATGGCCCAGCAATTAACACCAAGAAAACAGAGGTTCTCCACCAGCCAGCACCACACCATCAGTGTGTGGAACCATTGGTTATAGCAAATGGAGACATTTTGAATGCTATGGATGACTTCACTTACCTTGACAGTATACTTTCCAGTGATGTAAACATAGATGATAAAGTCGATACACACATTGCCAGAGCTAGCTCAGTGTTGGGAGACTCTGAAAGAAAGTGTGGGAGAGAAGAGTATTAGGCCACATGCCAAACTGAAGGTCTATGGAGCCATTGTGCTGACTCCATTGTTGTATGTCTGTGACACCTGGTTAGTCAACCAGAGCCATGCCAGAAAATTGAACTTCCATTTGAATTGTCTGAGGAAGATTCTGAAGGTCACCTGGCAAGAGAAGATACCAGAACACTGAGTTCCTTCCTCTATCTGCACTGCCAAACATTCAAACTCTGCTGCAGAGAGCTGGGGGTGCCACATTGTTCAAATGCCAAACATATGTTTTCCTAAAATACTATTTTATGTAGAACTCACACAAGGCAAGTACTCACATGGATGTCAGAAAAAACAATACAAAGACATTCTCAAAGTGTCTCTGAAGAAATTTGGTGTCAATTGTGAGACATGAGAGACTCTGGCACAGGAACCATCCAGCATGGCATGCCCACACCAAAGACAGTGCTGTGCTCTGTGAACAAGGCAGAATTGTAGCAGTTCAAAAGAAATGTGAGATGAACAAAATTTAGAGACATCTCCATCCCAAATATTCACATGGACTATTTGTGCCTGACCTGTGGTAGAGTCTTCTGAGCTCATATTGGTCTGATCAGCCATAGTCAGACATAATGTACATTGACCTCAACAATAAGATATCATTTTGGTCCTCTTCGAGTACAAAGGACAACTTGCCTGGCATCCTCAATCTCTGTTATTCCTGTCCCTTGTGGTCAACCAATGGCCCCTACTTTCTAGCTTATTCTACATGTATTTCAGATCTATGGCATCATGGGAAAATACATTTGGTTCTCCATTGTAGTCACATGAATCACTTTGGCTTTTGGGCCAACAGTATCCTAGGGAAGGACTACCTGGGACCTTTGGAATTGCTTTAAGAACACTTAGAAGCCATAGTGATCACCAACAACCATAGTAGCTGTATCAGGGAATTATATCAAACTAACCTCATTTCTTTTTTTTTTTTTAGTAGTCAAACTGGTAGATCAGAGGAATGTGAAAAATGTAATCTCCTTAGCTTCAAGCCAAAGTCTTTTATGCTATGCTTGCAGATGAGATGAAAGGATATAGGTTAAGGATGGGACCCTTAGGTGGATTTGGAACTAGCTGACCAAATGCAAAGAACAGTCATTAATGGGGTTGATGTCTACTTGGAGGGATATCTCTAGTCAGATCCTTCAGTGAGATACAGCTGGCTCTGTGTTGTCTGATATTTTATCAGTGATTTGGATGGAGACATAGCCAGCATGTGCCAAAAATGAGGATGATGAGAAGCTTAGAGAAACATTTGTACCTCCAAGAAAGAGTAAGAATCCCAAAATATCCTTACAAGCTAGAATAACTGGTCAGATCAGATAAAACTGAGTGTAATAGGAATAAATGCAAAGTTCTACTTTGGATTTCAAAAACCTGTTTCACCTGGAGAGGTGCATGGCTAGACAACAGCTGCTATGGAAAAATCCCAGGTATTTTAATGGTGTAGAAGTTTAATAGGAGTCAACAGTGGGAGACTCTTGTCAAAGATGCTCCTGGTCTGCATAAAAGAAATGTCTATGGTTCAGAACAAGGGAGGTAGTTCCACAGTACTCTGCCCTATGATCAGGCCATGTTAGGGTACTGTGAAAGACAAGATAGAGCAAATCCTGAACAAGATATGAGTTGATGAGATGGCTGGATGACATACCACATGAGAATGAGTTGAAGCAATTGGGAGTGTTTAGCCTAGAGAAGAAAAGACTTAAAAGAGACATGAGAGCTGTTGTCAAATATCTAAAGACCTGTTATATGGAAGGAGGGACTCAGACTTAACTTATTTGATTTGGTCCTAAAGCATAAGATCTAGAGCAATTGGCAGACTGTAGAAGCCAATAGATTTTGTCTTGATATAATGAGGGCATAAAAAAAAACCCAACCCCAAAACATTAACATTTAAAGAAGTTCAAGGGTGGGCTGGTTGATTCAAGAGGTAGCAAGTTTCCCTTTACTGGAGATCTTCTTTTTTTTTATTTTGGAGGGGGGAAGACAGGGTAATTGGGGTTAAGTGACTTGCCCAAGGTCACCAAGCTAGCAAGTGTATCAAGTGTCTGAGGTCTGATTTGAATTCAGGTCCTCCTGACTCCAGGGCCGGTGCTCTACACACTTCACCACCTAACTTGCCCCTACTGGAGATCTTCGGTGGAACCCAGGTGACTATCTAGGATCCTAATTCAAGCATAGTTGTAGTGAATAACTTCTGACATACCTTCCAATTCTATGATATGTTCCCAATTATTTATATGAAATATTACTAATGGCAAATTGCATTAAACTGAAATCCTCAGCTTGCATCCCAAAACAAAAGAATCAGAGTAGTAGAGTGGAAAGGGCATTATATTTAAAGGAAGTACCTCAGTTTTAATCCCATTACACACACATACATATGTGTGTATGTATGTCTATAGATAGATTGTTTTCTTGTAGATCACTGGAGTGAATCACTTAAATTTTCTGGTCTTTAGTTTCTTTATCTTTAAAATAAGGGCACTAGGTTAAATGATTTTAAAGTTCCTGTCCAACTCTAAATCATGTGAGCCTCTGTGACTAAGAGTGCTGTGGTCCCATAAATAACATTTGAGAAGGTGGAGGGAAGGGAAAGAGTTCAGTTCGGAGCAAGATGAGTTGAAGATGGGGCAGCTAGGTGGCACAGTGAGTAGATCACCGGCCCTGGAGTCAAGAGGACTTGAGTTCAAATCCAGCCTCAGATAATTGGCACACTTACTAGCTGTGTGACCTTGGGCAAGTCACTTAACACCAAGTGCCCTGCCCTCCCCCATGCAGAAAAAAAAAAGATGAGTCAAAGATGCTGGCAGGATATTTAGGTAGAGATGTTTAGAAGACAATTGGAAATACGGGAGTAGTTGTAGTTTGGATAAAGATTGGAAAGTCATCTACATAGAGGTGGTAAAGTCCTGGAGGTAGATGAGATCACCAAGGTAGAAAGTTTAAAAAGAAAAGAAAACAAGGATTAAACCTTGGCCAACACCCAAAGTAAGAGATGGAAGGAGGATGAGGAACCAGCAAAAGAAACAAAGAAGGAACTATCAGAGAAGTAGGAGAATCAGGAGAGTGGTGGTTGTTGTTCAGTCACTTTTCAGTTGTATCAAACACTTCAAACCCCATTTTGTGGTTTTCCTGGCAAAGATTCTGGAGTGGTTTACCATTCCCTCTCCAGCTCATTTTACAGATGAGGAAATTGAGGCAAACAGGGTTAAGCGACTTGCCCTGGGTCACAGGGCAAGTAACTGTCTGAGATCAGATTTGAACTCAGGTCTTCCTGACTCCAAGTCCATAACTTTACCCACTGCACCACCTAGCTGCCTTCCACTCCTCCCCACAAGAAGCATGGAGTCCTACAAAAAAAGAAAATAAAATAAACCAAGGAAGAAAAGAGGCATCAAGAAGTGAGTGATGAAAGGTGCAAGATATTGCAGAGATTTCAAAGAGAATATGGACAAAGAAGCCACTAGTTGAGATCGAGGGATAGCTAACAGACCAGTTTGGTTGATCTAAGAGTAAAAGAAGAGAAAATAAACAAAAGGGAATAATAAAGCCTAAAAAGGCAGGCTGATATGATTGTGGATTTAGAGGTGGAATAGACCTTAGAGGCCATGGAATCCAACCCCCTCATTTTGTAGATCATGAAACTGAGTGTGAAAAAAAGTAAATGACTTGCTCAGGGTCATATACAAGGGAATGATGCCATCAGATCTGTGCCTCAATCACAGAAAGCAAAGGTCATATCTCTCACTGTTGTTTGTAGGCACTGGGTCTTAGTCCTGACTTTGTTGCTGCCCCTTTTCTCAGTCTCAATTGGCTCATCAGCAGTTCAATGAAAAGCACTGAGCCCTTGGACAATCTAGCAGTGGGGGAATAATCCCCAACTCCAAAGATCTTTTACAGATTCCACCACACCCCTTAGGGTTCTCTAGTCTAAATGTCATGGCTATTCTCACCTGTTTAATAACAGCTTCGTGGTGCAGTGGATAGGGAACCAGGAAGACCTGAGTCAAATCTGGCCTCAGACAGTTACTACCTGTGTGACCCTGGGCAAGTCACTCAACCCTATTTGCCTCTTATTTCTCATCTGTAAAATGAGCTGCAGAAAGGAGGTGGCAAACTGCTCTAGCATCTTTGCCAGGAAAACCCCAAATGAGGTCATGAAGAGTTGGGTACAACTGAACAAAAATGACATTTTTCTTATTTTTCTATTTCTGAGCCTTGTCGATATCCTCTGGGTTGTGCTATATTAATTCTATGTCAGGAGACCTGAGTTCCGATCCTAATCTTTCCATTTATTGCCTTTGTGACTTTAGGCCTTTTTCTTTTCGCCTCTGTTTTTCTATCTAAAATTAGAGGATTGGAGTTAATTGGGCTTTGAAGTCTCTTCTGACTTGAAATCTATGATCTCATGATCCTACTATCTATGATTCTGTGTTCTAACAAGTTCAACTCCCCAAGTGATCCCACTCAGAATAAGACATTTTTTCCTGCAGTCTCACCTCTACCATTTAGTGTACTTTGAAGATGCTCACGTTGTAAGCTTGGATGAAAAAATGTGCCAAATTTCCTCTAAAGAGAGACATTGGCAATTTAGCGTCTTTCATCTTAGCCGTATGGTCTGTAATTCCATTTGATTTGCCTATCAGAGAGGAAAGATTCATGTTAGGTTTTTTTCATTAGTAAAATCCATTTTAAGGTCTCCAGGAGGTAAATTATTTTTAAAATGAGTTTTTATTTTATTAGTCAGGTTGCACAGTGTCAAAATTGCACTGGAGTTGGGGGCACTTCAGTGAGCTTATTAATATTGATACAATCACACCCTGCTTCTCTACAGCATGACATAGTAACCTTCTGGGAAGGAGAGATTTATTTTTAAAGAGACAACACTAATTTTTCTTCAGAGCTTTTATTCTTTTCTCATGGTATTTGTGTCCAAGGGAAATAGGATATTTAATGCAGCTTCTGTGTCTACTAGCAAAGAAAGAAGATACCCAGGGATTTTAATAATATAGCTATTATGGTAGTCTAATGGGTCTCCCCACTTTGACTTCAAGTCTTTCTCCCTTCCAATCCATGTGTCATGTGGCTGTCAGAGTAACCTTCCTTAGGCATAAAGCTTTTCACAGCTGAATAGTATCAAAATAGAACTGGGCCTGGTGGCACTTGAGGTAGGAAGTCAGACCTGTGGATCACTCCTTTGCTCAAAAACTTTCCTATTGTCCACCAAAAAAGTGCAAATTTCTTTAATTGGTACTCTAAAATATGACACCACCCTAAATTCCAATTCAATTTAACAAACATTTTTAAGCACTTCTGTGTGTAAAACATTGTGCTAGGAATGCCAAGGTGAACGATCAAGTAGGGATAGAAAAACGTCAGCTTTATTATCTATTATTACCTTTCACAAAATCTACATGGAAACCAACTGGATTTTTCTCTGAAATGGGTTTCATTCTTTGGGGTTTCTGTGCCTTCTCTCATGCCATTCTATATGCCTCCTTTTCCTTCTTCATCTGTTGAATTCCTACCCATATTTTAGAGACAGAATCATTTCCACCTTCTCAATGTAAGATTAATCACCTCTACCTCTTAAGTACCTTCTCCCTCTGACCTCTCATTGTACTTGTTTTTGCATCTCTCTAATAAAAATAATAGCTAACATTTATGCAGTGATCTATGGTTTGCAAAGCAAAACAATGTTTGCTGAGAGGAGTCAAATGAATGAATATTATTCAGTGCAATTATGGGTGATTCTTTAACAGTGAGAGACCATCCTTGGAATACCACTGACCAGGCCACTATGAGCCCCCTAGTTCCCACAGGATAACTTGTTCCCAGTTTGGTATTTTGGTGTACAACCAACAAAGCAAATTATCGGTCATACTCTGTTACAGAATGACAAGATCCATGTTATTAGGCAATATGGTGCGGAGAAAAGAACACTCGCTCTAGAGTAAGATGATCTGGCTTTGAATTCTGCCTTTTCCGTTTGATTTCTACCTGTGTGTCTTTGAGCAAATCATTTTACTTCTTTTTCTTAGTCTCCCCCCGCCCCGTCCCCCCGCCCATGTGTAAAATAAGGAAGCTGGACTGCATGACCTTTATTATTCCTTCCAGCTCCAAGTCTATGATCCAGTGATTTATAGTCTGGTAATTTCAAGCAACATGTTTTCTCTCTTCCTCATAGAATGTAAACTTCCCATAATGCAATGTAAACTCCTAAAGGTCAAAAACTGTTTCATTTTTGGCTCTATGTCTCCAGAATTTAACACAGTGGCTGGAGCAAGTATGTTTGTTGATGTCTAAATCAGATACTAATGAGTAATAATTTCTTCTGATATTCTGTAGCTATTGACAAGACTTAAGAAAAATGATTAATACTGTTTATACTTCCATGTTCCCTATGAAAAGGGTATCATAGATTGAGAGCTTGAAGGGACTTATGGAGATTATGTTGCCCCATCATAGGACCATAGATCTAAAGGGAGAAAGAACCTTCAAGATTACTTAGGGCAACCTTTTTAATTGTATAGATGACGAAACTGATTCCAATACTCCTAGTAACTGGAAGAGCCTGGTTTCAAACTCTAGGGCTGTCATTCTTATTCTTCCCACTGAACCAAGTTTCCTCCATTTTACAGATGAAGAAACTGAAGCTTAGAGAAAGTAAATAACTGGACCAAATTTATGCAAGTGGTAAATAAAAGATCCAGGATTCAAACCTAGGTCTCTGACACCTAATTTAGTATTGTTTCCACTAATATGATGGGAATGAAGACTTCTACGTAGTAACATACAGTGGGTAGAGATTCAAATTAGAGTTCAATGACCTAATACTGGCTCTCAGTCACTGGGTGTTAACTAATGAAGGTACACAAACAATTATGGCTTTTCTTTTTCATCAAAACTCCATTGATGAGTGAAGGACTTAGAGAAAATTATGAACATGCACTATAGAAATGAGCTGATTTGAACCACACAAAACAAACTGAAATTAGAAATAGACTGCCCTTTGCCTTATAAGGCACCATACAGCTAATGGATGAGGCGATGATGACAGACCAATCAATTCTCATTCCCCTTTTAAATACTGGCTAATAAATAAATTAGCTCAGGCATCAATATCATTATTGCTAAAATGACTGTCCCTGGCTGGAAACTTGCCCCTTTGTTTAACGCTCCAGGAACTTGTTCCTCTATTTGCACCTCACCCACTAAAGTGTGCAGTCAGTACTGAAAATATAGGTCTGTATAGAATCTTCCCCCTACTTTTTATTTTATTGCTCTGGGAAAAAGTAATCAAATAAATACTGACATTCACATAAAGAATGTGTCAGTCAATTGGCCTATGGCTCCTTCACCAACCCTGTGACTTTCCAGACCAAAATGTTCCTCCCTGGTTTCAGATCTCTGATAGGTATTGTCTTCCTCTTTTAGAACATAATTTCCTTGAAGGCAAGGACTGTCTTACCTTCATATTTGTATTCCCAACAGTAAGCATAGCAGTTGGTTGTTAGTAAAAGTGTTTGTTTTTAGTCATTAATACATGAATAAATTCCAGTCAAAGGAACTGGCTTTCCATTCCCAAAAGCATGAAACTCATCTCAGCACTTGCTTTTCTACTCTGGGATGCCTAAAAGACTAAAGTCTTCCCTTCCCCCAATTTTCCCATGCATTTAAACTGTACTCAAAGACCATCTTTCTTTGAGCAGTCTCCTCTGATTTATTTCATATGACTTGGATCAATCCTCTACTCTCCTTTGCCTCTGCATCTCTGTATTCAGTGTGAGCATTAGTTTGAAGTTGTTTCATGTTACCTTATAATTTAAAGCTTCAATAGCTTCACAATCTCATCAATGTGATTATTCTTTCCTCTTGTTGAGATCACAACCCCTTCATGCTGTGTTATCCAGTATGACTCTTGTCCATTTTATTTGGTAAATCTTCAATAGGAGAACTAACTGAGAGGTTCTGAAGGGGGAGTAACTGGGAGCCTAAGAAGAAAACAGTTCAAAGGAGGCTCATAATTATTCCTTATCCCCTAATTCAACCCCTGGTTCATAAAGGAGTGGTTGAATTTTTCTGATGTGGGCAATCAGTGGAGTAGGTGACTAGGAAACTGTTCCTTGGAGACGAGTAGAGCTAGCATGGAAAACAGTGTGAGCAGGAGTTAGTGATGGATTTGAGTGATCAGTGGTGTGAGTCATGAAAAAAGAATGATTAGAAAATGATGAGCCTATGTGACAGCTGAAAAAGTATTATTCGGTATATGTTGTGGGTGTATTTGGGTACAATTCCCTGAGGTATGGATCCCTACAAGGCTAGACTGAGTGAAAGGGATCCTTGACCAAAGGCACCTCTAGTTTGATGAAATTAAGTGTATTCATTCTCCTAATTGGGAGAGTCCTTCTGTGATGGAGAGGATGCTTTTATAGAGTAATTCTTGCATTTAGGTCTTTGATGAAAGAATCCTAAAGATGTTCTATCTGAATGGCTTAATTCTGAATCTTAATCATCTCATCACTGGACAAGAGTCCCACGAGTGTAGCTTAAGGGTAACTTAAGTGGGCCCAGAGTCAAAATATCTAAGTGTGAATTAGCCACAAATTCTAACCAGTTGAACTACTCATCTCTCTCTGGGTTTTTCAAAATCTTGTGGGCATTAATGCAACAATCAAGACCTCCATTGGTTATTCCTCATTCTTGCTTTCATATATAACTGTCCTTTTCTGATTACAGATTTATTGCATAATGTCTTTTATATCACTTCTCACAATGATCTTGTTATTGCTAATATACTATAACCTAGCTCTTCCTGTGCTTTTCTCATCTGGAAAAGGAGGAGTTTGGACTAGAAGATCTTAAAAATGTCTTAATTAGTCTTTCACCACTCAACCTCTCCCTTCTCTAACCCATTCTCCCATGTCCTAGGAACTGGGATTACAAAGATAAAAACTAAAAAGCTCCTATTCTCAAAATTCCACTTGATAGCTATATAGATAGTTAAATTCAATGCTTTTTGAAACAGAAGAGCCCTAATTGGAAATGAATCTCAGTGATTGTATACAGTAATCCCAAACACGACACCTATGTAGGTTTTGAAGAGGTTATTTGGCCTGGAAGGAACTAGAAAGAAAAAGGAGATGCCAAGTAAGGCACATCAAAGAAGAAATTGGAGATAGAACAACTGCTGATCTCTGTTGTAGAAGCAATATTTTTAAGGTTCCAGGATAATGGATTAAGATAATGATAAGCTGGAACATTGAACTAAATCTAATAAGATGAAATTTATTCAGGATAAATGTCTTACAGTTATGTTAAAAAACCAACTTCACAAGTAAATTATGTGGGAGGCATGGCTAGACAACAGTCTGTCTGATGAAAACAATCTCAGGATTTTAGTGGATGGCAAGCTTAATATCAATCAACAGTGTGATATGGCAGCTTAAAATAGAGGAGCATAGTTTCCAGGAATAAAGGGGTGACATTCTTACTGGTCTCAAGCATTATGTTCGGTTCTGAGCACTACATTTTAGGAAAGATATTGATAAGCTGGAAATCACCTAGGAAAAATGAACCAGGACAGTGAAGGTGCTTGATTTCTTTTTTGCCAGAAAAAAACATTAGTTGAAGGAACTGGGGCTGTTTAGTGAATAGAACAGTAGACTGAGGTGGGGGGTAGGGTAGCAGAGTCCAGGAACAATAGTTTTGTGAAGTATTTGGAAGGTTGTCTTATAAAAGGAGGATTATACTTCTGACTGACCCCTGAAGATGATCTAGGAGCAATGAGTAGAAGTTGCAGAGAAGCAAATTTGTCTTATGTGGGAAAAAAAGAACAACCTTGTTAACAATTCGAGTTGTACAAAATTGGAATAGGTTGCCTCAGAAGGAGTGGGTTTCCCCTCCCTGTAGGCCTTCAGCCAAAGTCTGGTTGACTATGTGTTGGATTTGTTGAAGAGGAGATTTTTTTTCAGAATATGAGTGGGACTGGTTGACTGCTGAAGTCCTCCCACATCTGATATTCTATGATTCTGTGATTACTGGTAGAAAAATCTCCAGCCTCAGCTTCTTAGGAAACTTAAGAAAATAGCAGCCCCAAACACAGTCCCTTTGAACATAGAATTCATGGGGTCAGAGGAGTGAGAGCTAAAAGTGATGTTAGCGATCAGCTGATCCCATTCCTTCATTGAACAGATGAGGAACCTAGGCATGGAGCCGTTGAGTCATCTGATTGGGTATTTTTACTTGCTGCCCCCCATGCCTGGACTTCTCTCCCCGGTCATCTTTGATTCTTGGTTCCTTTCAAAGCCCAGCTAAAATTTCACCTTCTACAAAAAGCCTTTCCTACCCTCCTGCCCCCATGCTAGTACCTTGCCTCTATTAATTATCTCTAATTTATTTTGGAAAAAAATTATAGTTACATAATTGTTTTCATGTGCCTTCTTGCCACTCTAAATTTCTTTAGAGCAGAGACTGCCTTTTTATTTTTTTTTTGTATCCCCAGTGCTTAACATGGTACCTGGTACATGGTAGATATTTAATAAACGATTATTGACTGAAATACTACATATGGATTCAAACCTAGATCTTTGAGCTATAGACCCCTTATCCTGGCATTCTTTGCTATTGTCACCTTAGAAGCACTTTTCTCTGAACTTTGGCTTTTGATACCAAGCTGTCTGACTCTCTGTTAACCTTTTTTAGGTTCAGAAATGTGCTCTTCCCCCAACTTCAATAACCTGCCACTTTCAGTTACAATGGTGGCATCCACAGGCATGCTGCTATCAGGACCTCTTTCCCTGTTCTTCTTCTGCCAACTTACTCTGGAGACCTGGCATTTCCATTTCTAGAGTTTATCCACAAGGAAGAACAATATGAAAAGAACTATCTTTTGTAAAATTGTAAGGTTTATAAAACCATTCCTTCACACAATTGTTTTGAGAAGAAGAGAGTGCCAGTATCATGATGCCCCTTTTCATAGGAGAGGACAAATTCAGGAAAGTTAGGTTACTTGTCGATGGCCATGTAGATCCCAAGTCTCTCAGTTGAGCTCTTATTCTTAACATTTTTTCAAATGCTTCATTCAGCCTCTCTCTAAATCCAGAAAGGTATCTTAGCTCTCTGTTTTATTCTCCAGAGCACCTACCACAATACTGGATGTGTTGAAGAAGCTTCATAATAATGATGCCCAATAAATCCTTGTTGAACAAGTGAATAAATCGTCAAAAGAATGAATTGTTGAATGTTCACAGTTTGCTTTGTATACCATAGTTTCAAGCCAGTTGCTTTTTTAGGTTACTGAAAGCAGAATGATATAGAATCAATTATAACAACATTTCCACTCTGGTGAAGCAGCCAGGTCCTGGAGGCAACATTCTGCAGCTCCATTTGGATACAGTGGAATTGTTCCGTGTGAAGAGAAAGGGAATGCTTTCAGGGTTTCTTTGAATTGGAATTTTTTAACTATCTGAAGGGCATTCATAATTCTAAGATATTTTGTCCATGTCTTAAATAGTTATCATAAAAAAGATGTTTTTTAAGTCACCATGCTAGATACCATAAAGAAAATGTTCAACGTCACATGGGTCAACATATACAAAAAGGCAGCGGACATTTTACCTGGACAACTGCCGATAAGTATCTTTCAGGAGGTACATATTGTATAGAGAGTTATATTTTGCCCTCTATGATTCTAGCTCTGCTCTCATTATGCTATAAATAATGATCACAAACAAAATACTTTGCCTATTCTACCCCTTGTGATACCCCCAAAGACCCAACAAGGTTGCTGTTACACTTTTACAATTAAAACTAAGGCCCGGAGAGATTATATTGTCATATAACTAGTGTGAAAGGCAGAATTAAACCCTAGGTCTCTTCTGATTCTAGAGCTATGACTCTTTTCAATAAATAACAGGATTTGGAGCCTTCAATATCATCTTATTCAACTACCTCATTTTACAGATGAGCAAACTGAGACACAGATAGTTCAGGTGTCATGCTATGCTGACACAGCAAGTAAAGAGTAGTGCCAAGTTCTCTGACTCCAAACCAATAGTTCTTTTCATGTTGCCATATTGTAGTTTGGCCCATAGAAAGGATTATGCATGAAAATAAATAGCATTGAGTAATAAGAGGCAATCACAACATGTCTGGTGGCAAAATATCTCTTTGCCTTGTAAAAATGTCCCTAATTAAAGGGAATTTCCCAATTTAGAAGGTGTTCTCTTTTTTGGCTGATATTTTGGAAGTGAGTAAACAGCCCAATCCCATAACAGATGCAAAACGGTGTTGATTCCAAAGCTCAGACATGAGTTTAAATAATGTAGATCTTATTTTTATGATGTAATTGTGAATTATGTGTTTTTTGCATTGGTAATTAGACAGCGAACAGATGGGGAAGGTTTAGCTTAAAGTGGTGTGTCCATTAAGACAACCTATGCTGCCAAGTGTCTCCTCATATTCACTAAGATTGCAAATGGGTCCTATTAAAATGAGATAGGGCAATGAGAGTTTATCATCATTGAATTGGAGTCATCTAACTAACAATGGGGGAAAATCCCTGCAAATGTCCAATCAAATCATTATTCTGTTGTAATTTGCAAAGTATCCTAATAAAGCATATTCACTACTAGAGAGAAATTGCAATGTTTGGCATCCTGATTTCCTTTCTCATTTAGTCATTAACATGAAGGAAATAATCACCTCACCCAATCTAAACCATAGTGTTTATCATAACATTATAGCCATATTTCAGTTCTTTGATGAAAGGACAGATGGTTACTAGATATATTTTTATATGTTAATACTGAATTTCACCGATCATCTTAGTCTGTTTTTTTAACTTGTCCTACCTATTTTTTTCTCAGCTCTTCCAAGCTCTCTCTCTCTCTCTCTCTCTCTCTCTCTCTCTCTCTCTCTCTCTCTCTCTATATATATATATATATATATATAATATATATATGCATATATATATATGTATGTATGTATATGTATATATATATATCCGTAGCTTACCTTACACTTGGCTTTCATCATAAAAAGGCATTAGAACCAATAGCCTCTTGCCTTGAGAAATTTCCCTAATCTGCTGAGAGATTGAAGTCAAATTCTCCTCACAAAACCAGGATCTCTCCAACCCAATGAGCCTTGTTAAGCACCTAACCATGTATCTAGGGGTTGTGGTAGGCACTGGAGATAGTGAAAATTACTTTCTGACCTTTTAGGTACTTAAATTTTACTGGGAGAATTATGACCAATTTTGTTTACTCAGTCTCTCAGAAAAAAAATATTTACTGTGTCCTGGCTAGAGAATCATATGTTAGGCACAAGGAAAGACACAGAGTTTAGATAGGACACAATTCCTGCAGTCTCTGTCCTTAGGGAGGTTCTAATCTAGTGAAGTCCGATGTTTTCTTCCATGTTTCTTCCATGATCCCTTCAGATGTATGTTATTGCTCTGAGTGGGGACCATCTCCAATTGTCCTGATCTGTATCTTGCCACTGGACCCAGAAGGCTCCGGAAAAGAAAGTGAGGCTAGTGACTTTGCACAGCCCTCCTTCACTTGAATCCAATTCATTTGCAAGTCATGGCATCACCTTCCTGATGTCATGGTCCTCTTTGAGAATGAAGGACAAACAACAACTACTCTGAGTGCTGGGAATGGATTATATATAGCAGAATTCACATTCTTCTATAGAGAATGTCACCTTTAAGCAACTAACTACAAGAAGGTGAACAGAAACATCACATGAAGAATCTCTTCCTCTTGTGGGTTACGGGAAATTCTGAGATGATTCCCAGAATAAATTTTTGGTAACAAAGCCAGACCTAGGGTGAATCAACCAGGATTTTGCCCTTTTCCCGCAATTTAAAGGGCTCTGAAAGCACATGCAGTCTTTTCAACAGCATGCACTCAACTGAGTTGATCACTTAGCAAGAATAAGTAGTTAAAAGGTGAAGTTTTTAGATGGCAGGCTTCTTCCCCTAGGCAGCCACATCTAAGGTAACATCCTTAGCCTAGTCCTTCTCTAATCTCCCTCTCTTACATGAAACCTTCATAGAGACTGCTCCATCATTCCATCTCTCCATCTGGTGGAGGATTTCCAGTGTCTTGGGATCTTTGTTGACATCTCTGACTTGTACTGCAGGTCAATGTCTTAATATCTTCCTTTTCTCATACCTGCCCCTTCCCTTCAACTGAATTCATCTATAAAAGTTGATTTGAGGATGTTTTTCATTCTACTTCTTCCAGGGATAATTTGTGCTGCTTGTTCTAAGCAAAAAAAAAAAAAAAAAAAAAAAAAAAAAAAACTTGCTATTGCTGGCCCGGCCAGAACTCCTTTATAAGAACCTTGTCCTTATTTGTTGATTTAATAGGGTCAGTAATTTAACTACTATATGAAAGTGCGGTTCTGTCTTCACAGGGGGAAGTGCCTGAAGCTCACTTGCTATAGAAATGATATTACCTCCTTCACTCAGTGGTAGAAGAACAGAACTTAACAGTTGACAGCCCTGGCTAAGAAAAATAGGTCAGCAACAGAGCCGAGAGGTACTGTGTCACCCTACCCATAGAAAACTGAGCCCTAGTCAAATCTGTCTCTGATTGGAGCACATGATAAGCTACAATTTGTCTCTTGAAATGTGTATTTCTGTTCTTTTTTATGTCACTGTCATTTCCTAATCATTCTTCCTCTTTTCCATTCCCTCCCCAACTCCTTGTAACAGATAAGAATAGTCAAGCCAAACAAATCTACATGTTGGCCGTGTCTGAAAATAAGTTCTTCTTGTTCACCAACTTTCTGCTAAGAGGTAGGAAGAATGCTTCACCAGCAAGTCCTTAGAAGCCACCGGTGGTCACTGTATTGACAAGAATTCTGAAGTCTTTCAATTTTTCCTTTATATTATTGTGGTTATGTGTGGTGTTTAAAAAGTTCTAGAGATATAGTTTCTAGTTAATTTAATAAGTTTATTAATAATGCAAGCATGTTTATTAATAAAAGGATGGTCATTTGGCCCTCTCTCTTAGATCAAAGACCCTTCATGGCCACGGGCACACAGTTTATATGCCCTTGGAAGAACAGTCATTCTTGAGGGTGCCAATAAACTCTTATTGGTTAACAATGAGAACAAATATTACAAATGAGAGACTGATATATATTACATTGAGGGTCTTGGGGTACAGGACTTGGTTTACCCAAATTTTGGTCAAAGAGACTTATCAATTTCCATATCACCTGACAAAAGGGAGGATCAACATTTTCAGAGACCTGTCTGAATAAACACAATAAGCAGGAATGCACCCATTAACCTAACTTAGAATTTCTTTCACTATCTGATTAGATCTTGGCCTGGGTAAATCTTTGAGAAAGATTTCACACACTGGTCGATTTCTGGATGAGGAAGCAGGAAAGGGGGAAAACCTTGATTCTGATTCAATAATTGATTATTAATACAAAAGAGAAATTATCATTTCTCTCACATATAAATTGTTCTCCTGGTTCTGTTTCCTTTACTCTGAATCAATTCAAGTCTCCTCAAGTTTATCAGAAGTATTTATAGTTATCCCTTCTTATGATGCAAAAAATGTTCCATTCTCTTCATATATCACAATTTGTTCAGTCATCCCCCAATTGATAGGCACCTGCTTTCCTTCTACTTCTTTGTTATTCTGAAATATACTGAAAGAAATATTCTTGTACCTTAGACTTCTTTGGTTAAAATAATTCATAATGGTATTGATGGGGTTTAGACTGTGGGAGCCTCCTTGAACCCTACCCTGAATCTTCCCACTTGATCTGGATTTTCATGCCCAAATAGCCTAGCCTAACCTAGCCTATCCTTCCATTGTCTGGCTACCTCTGGATTGGCTTCTGGCTGTTTCCCACCCTTGATCCTGATCAAAATATCTACACCCTAGCTCTGTTACCCTAGCTCTCTTATTGTCTATCATCTCCAGGTGTAGCCTTCAGCTATTTCCCCCCCTGGAGTCTGACCTCACCCAGTCTGCTCTAAACCCCTCCTCTAGTCATCCCTGACTACTCAAGACCACCCTTCAATCTCTCCCACAATCTTTCTGTATATAAGTCTCATCTTGTCTCCATTGAATTCAATCTAGCTCAGTAGGTTAAATCTGGCCCACTTGTGAAAACATGTGCCACAAATGGTGAGATTTCTTAAGACAACCCAATATGGCAAACCCTTAATAAACATTGTCTTTTTCCTTGGCTGAGAAGGCTTGGGCATGTCCATATTTTGGGGTGTCATGCTTCCCTCAACCCCAAACCTCATCAGTATTACTGAGTCAAAAGGTATACCAAGTTTAGTTAAATAGCATTTTAAATATGGTTCCAAAATTTTTCCAGGATGACTTGCCCAATTCATAGTTCATAGTCCACCAACATTACCTTTTAAAATATTTTTTGGTCATCTTTACCAACCCAAAGGGTATGATTTGAAACCTCAGACTGGTTTTAATTTTCATTCCTCTTAGTGATTGGGAATAGTCTTTCACATGGTTATCGATACTCTATGTTTACTTTGGAAACTGCCCATACAAATCATGTAAACATTATCCATTTAGTTCTTGTATGTATATATTACCTGTATGTGTGTACATATTTGTATGGATACTTCATATATGTTGTGTATCAGACTGAGTGAGATAGAGAATAAAGTGTGAAGACTTCACAGGGAAGAATATATATATATATGTGTATATATATATATATATACATATCTATATCTAAAATCTTTGAGAATCAATATTCAGAGAAAAAGGGAAAGGGGATAAGTTTGAGTCTATGAGAACTTGATTACTCAGCCTTTAGGAAGGCCTTTCTTCCCTGAAGTCCCTGTTCTTTCTTCTGGTTCTGCTTTAAAGATTTACCCAATGAGAATAAGGTCACTGTGACCTGCTTTTCTTTTACTGTAAGAAAAAAAAAGGAGAAGGTCTCCCCCTCCCCTTACCTTATTCTTTTTCTTTAGATTTATAGATGCCACCTTAGCAATAATCATTAACCAGGGAAAGTGGGGGTTAGATTGTCTGTGCTTGGTTTCCCGGTTCCTTGTCTAGCTTTTCTTGTTCAGATTGTAAGCCCACTAGTGGTGAGGAGGGATGTGGTGGTAGGGGGAGGATTTTCTTGTGTTAGGGGTATATTTATTGGTGCTTTTTTCCTTGTGTTTTGCTTCTTCTTCCTAGCCCTGTTCTGGCAGAGGACGCCCTTTTCTTGTGAGAACTGAATAAAATTTTATTTCTGTTCTTAACTTAAGATGGCTCTTCGTTAAAATTTAATTTCTTTTTATAATTGGTGAGGGTCTACACCCCACACATTTTTGGGGGCTCATCCCAGGATTCTGCCCACTTGTTAAGCGAGACTCCTGATTGGCTCCGGGACTGGCATGCAATCAGAAGTTTCTCTGATAGTCTCAGACCCATTTCAGGTATTTTCACTTTGGCTGGGTAAAGTCCCGAAGAAAGAGAGACTTGGGGGAACAGAAACTAAAAAGCTCTGATTTGGAAATCCAGCCGGCTGGTGCAGAAGACCATCACATAAGTTATGTGAGTATAACCCGGGGGTGGGCAAAAATCTGGGGGTCTTGGGGTCATGATTGTGGAGTCACTGACTCGGAGGATCCAGTGACAGACCTAGTCCAAATTGGGCTGACCCTGTTAAGGGATGCCACCAAATGAGCGCCAAGTGAGCCCTGGGGGTGACTGAGGGGAGTGGGGTGACACCTCTGACCCAGAAATTCCAGGGTAAATTAAAATGGGAAAAAAAAACCAAAGTCAGATCAAAATTTTTCAGATATACCAGTAGATAGTCCTTTAGGAAACAGACTTCAAAATTGGGATAAACTGCCAAAGTATAAGGGAAAAGATAAGAAGAAGATGATAAGATTTTGTTGTTTTGTTTGGAGAGGGATGGATGTAGGAGGGGTTATGTGGCCAAAATTTGCATCTTATGAAGACTGGGTGTGCCAAAAGTTAAATATATATGTAAATGCTAAAGATCCCTTTGATCTGGAGGAAAGCTCCCTCTGGCTAAGCAATGGGGTGAAGTAGATGGCAGTGAGAGGGGAGGGGAAGCAAGAAGAGGAGTGCCTGCCTACACGGTGCAATCCCCTTCTTGCTCTCCCCCCTCCCTATGTCTTCCCACCCCCTGCTGCAGCATCAGCAGCACCCCAGCAGGCTGAACCCGAAGCTAGAGCTTCTAAACCTGTTTTGGCCCCCTCTGAAGGAGGTTTTGAGCTAGAGGAGGTGGTTACCTCATAGGACTCCCCTTACTATTCTCTTAGAAGAGAGCTTAAGCAATTATTAAAAGATGAAGAGAATTTCCCATTAAAGTCCCAACCTCCCAGTGAATTGTATCCCCTCAGGGAGGTCCCGACAAGAATGGGGCATATTGGATTTGTGAATGCCCCATTGAGCACCTCTGAAGTGAGGGGCTTTAAGAAAGAATTGAAATCCCTAATGGAGGACCCTTGGGCACTTGCAGAATAGTTGGATCCGTTTCTAGGACCTAATATATATACCTGGGATGAATTGATGTCCATTCTGAATATATTATTCTCCCAGGAGGAAAGGGAAATGATTCTGAAGGCAGGAATGAAGGATAGGGATGGGAGGCGCCCTCCAGGTGCGGATGTGCCATCGGCTGATCAGAAATATACTGCAGCTGACCTGAAATGGGATCATAATAATCCTGACCACAGACAACATATGAGAGAATTAAGAGATTTGGTAATCACTGGAGTTAGAGAAGCTGTGCCTAAGCCCCAAAACATGAAAAACGTTTTTGAGGTCATGCAAAAGAAGGATGAATCAGCATCAGAATTTTTAGAGAGGTTGCAGGAGAATGTAAGGAAATATTCTGGCTTGGATATGAGTGAAAATACTAAGGCAATGTTGAAATTACATTTTGTTAGCAATGCTTGGCCAGATATAAACAAAAAGATTCAGTAAATAGAAAGGTGGAATAATATGACTACGGAGCAATTATTGGAAAAAACTACGAAGGTTTTTGTAAGAAGAGAGGAGGATAAACAGGGCCAGAATGCTAAGTTGTTGGTCTAGATGGTGCAGGCAGTTACAAAGTCATTAGATACTAGAGAGAGAGCGTGTCCCACATTGAGTGAGAGAACTCTGGAAGGAAGAGGGGGGAATCGAGGTAGAAGTAGAGCAGGATCATGGGGAAATCAAGGGAGGGGACCCCTCACTTGTTGGAGCTGCAAACAGGAAGGGCATCTGATGAGGAATTGCCTGCAACAGCAGCGAGAGCAAAGAATCTACACCTTGGTGGAGTTGGAGGACTAGGGGTGTCAGGGTTCATACAAACTGCCTAACCAGAACCCCTGGTAAACCTGAGGGTGGGGCCCCAGAGGGAGGCGGTGGTACTGTTTTTGGTGGACATGGGGGCAACTTGGTCATCTGTAACCCAATTACCCCAGGGAATTAAATTGTCACAAGATAACCTTATCATCTCTGGGGTAAAAGGTGAAAATTTGGTTGTACCCCTTACTGAAATTTTGGAATTTGAATATGAAGGGATCCTTGTTTTAAATCATTTGCTTTTGGTACCGGAAGGAGGAGTAAATCTATTAGGGAGAGATTTGATTACAAAGCTGGCAATCCAACTGATACCCAGAGGGACTCAGATAATTCCTATAAGAGCACTAGTTTTAAGAGAGGAGGAATTGGTGCATCCTGAAGTGTGGGCAACCCCCACAAATAGGGGTAGGATTAAGATGACACCCATTAAGGTTAGATTAAAAGATCCTACTGCAGTGGTAAGAGTGCAGCAGTATCCAATATCCCTTGAAGTAAGGAAAGGACTTAGACCAGTGATCCAAGGATTATTAGAAGCAGGACAACTTGAACCTTGTATCTTGCCCTTTAACACCCCTCTCTTGCCTGTTAGAAAAGGAGATGGGACCTACTGGTTAGTGCAGGATCTTAGAGAAATTAATAAGATTGTACTACCTTCATACCCGGTGGTCTCTGATCCTTATGCCCTATTAGGAAAAAGAGATGAAAAAGGAAAATGGTTTAGTGTGATTGATCTGAAGGACACCTTTTGGGCTTGTCCACTGGACCCAGATAGCAGAGATATTTTTGCCTTTGAGTGGGAGCATCCTGAAACTGGAAGGAAGCAACAATATTGCTGCTGTGTCCTTCCCCAAGGGTATACAGAGTTACCAAATCTATTTGGGCGAGTCTTAGAAAAGATATTGGAGAGGTTTCAAACACCAAAAGAAACTCAAGTGTTACAGCATGCAGATGATTTATTGGTAGTGAGTAGGAAAAGGGAAGAGGTTAGTAGTGCCTCAATACAGCTGTTGAATTATTTGGGATATGAGGGGTTGAGAATTTCCCAGAACAAGTTACAGTTTGCTGAAAAAGAAGTTAAATACTTGGGTCATTTGGTTAGTGAAGGACAAAAGAAATTAGATCCGGAACAGGTTGAGGGGACATTGCAGACACCTTTACCTAGGAACAAAAAAGAACTTAGGAAGTTTCTGGGTCTGGTAGGTTACTGTAGAAATTGGATTGATCCTGATTCACAAAACCTATGTACCAGCATTTACTAGAGGAGGAACCTGATAAAATTAAGTGGGACAAGGAAGGGGAGGAGGGATTTAGACGACTAAAAGAGATCTTAGTCTCTCCCCCAGTTTTAGTGCTCTCCTTCCTGGAGAAGCCCTTCCATTTATTCATAAATGTGGAAAAGGGAGCAGCATTGGGAGTCTTAGCACAGATTGGGGGGAGGGGGGCAGAGAAGACCAGTAACATTCTTATCCAAGATTCTGGACCCTGTGGCCCAGGGTTGGCCAACATGCGTTCACACAGTAGCAGCTACAGCTGTATTGGTTGAAGACAGTAGAAAACTGACCTGACCTTTGGGGGGAGTCTAATTGTAAGCGTTCCCCACCAAGTACGGGCAATCTTAAATCAAAGAACAGGAAGGTGGCAAACTGATTGTAGAATTCTAAAATATGAAGCAATTTTATCGGAAAAGGATGATTTAATACTATGTGAAGATGATAATTTCAATCCAGCCTCCTCTTTAACCTCAAATGGCAGTGATGCTTCTGAGCTGGAACATTATCGTATGGACACTATTGACCTCCAAAGGAGAGTCGGGGACGACTTACAATAGTCCAGGGTTCAGGGAGGGCTTAACCTGTTTATTGATCGCTCTTCGAGAGTGGTGGGAGGGAAAAGGAACAATGGCTATGCTGTAGTAGATGGAGACCAAGAGTCCCTAGTGGAAGCAGGGGCTGTCCCACTAAATTGGTCAGCCCAACCTGTGAATTATGTGCCCTGAACCAAGCCTTAAAAATCTGAAAAGGGAAAGAAGGAAATGTGTATAGTGATTGTAAATATGCTTGGGGCATAGTGCATGTGTTTGGAAAGATTTGGGAAGAAAGAGGAATGATTAACAGTAAAGGGAAGGAATTAGTACATACTATTACCACAGACAATTGCAGTAATACATGTGAATGGCCATCAGGCAGCACATTCCTTTGAAGCCAGAGGGAACTGACTTGTAGATGAGGAGGCAAGAAGGGGTAGGATGGCAGAATCTGAAGCATTGAATCACATAAATAGCATGTTTGTCTTGATTCCTTCTCCCCCACCCCCATCTTCCCTCCCACTCTTTCACAAAGGAAGAGAAGCAGAAGGCACTAGAACTTGGGGCCCAGGAAAAAGAGGGAAGTTGCTTTCTTCCTAGTGGAAGAGAAGTACTAACCAAGGCAGGTATGAGACAGGTGCTCCAATACTTACACCAAAGAAGTCATTGGGATGTTCAGAATCTGTGTGATGCCATCCTGATCCAGTATGCATCACTTGGCCTTTGTACATTGGCCCAGCAATTGGTGGATGGGTGCCTTGTCTGTCAAAAGACAAACAAGTCAGCCCTACACCAGGCTCCGCTGGGTGGCAGGCCTCCAGGGTTGAGACCTTTTCAGTCCATTCAGATGGATTTTACCGAACTCCCTCCTGTTGGGTGCCTCAAATACCTATTGGTTATAGAAGATCATTTAACTTCCTGGGTGGAGACTTTCCCGCTACCCCATGCCACTGCTTCTGTGGTTAGTAAGGTGTTATTGGAACAAATTATTCCAAGATATGGAATTGTGGAATGGATAGATTCAGATCAGGGAACCCATTTTACTTCTAAGATTCTGCCATCACTAGTCCAAGCACTAGATATTACTTGGGAGCTTCAAGCTCCTTGGCACTCCCCCCACCCCTGCCCGGTCATCTGGGCAAGTCAAGAGGATGAATCAGGAAATTAAGAGGCAATTAGCAAAATTAACCTTAGAAACACAACTACCTTGGAGCAAATGTTTCCCTCTTGCCCTTCTTAGGATTTGTACAAAACCTAGAAGGGACATAGAACTTTCCCCTTATGAGCTTATGTTTGGACATCCATATCCAGGAAGGACAAAAGATGGTTGGGATCCAGGGTTGCATCAAAAAGATAGATTTCTTAGGAAATATGTAATGGCCTTGATCAAACACCTCCAGACTCTACAGTTGCAGGGATTAGTAGGTCAAACCCCATCTTTGGAATTTCCTGTCCATAGGTATCAACCAGGAGATTGGGTATTAATAAAGGTCTGGAAAGAAGAGAAGCTTGCTCCCACTTGGGAAGGGCCATACCAAGTCCTGTTGACCTCAGATATGACCATCAGGACTCAAGAAAAATGCTGGACCCACCATACTAGAGTAAAAGGACCTGTGGAACCCCATTTGACTTGGACTGCTGAACCAGCCGAACCTGGAAGTTTGAAGTTGCACTTGAAGCGAAATCCAGGCGTTCACGAGATGGATGCATAAGATATTTTCTTTTTGTTGTGTATTTGTATTCTCCTTTTTTTGGTGGGAATCAAGGTGAAATATGGGGTATATAGAAATACAATTTGGAGTCTTTGTGAGTATGATACTTACTTTTCCTACTTTATTAGAATGGCAGCAAAATTCCCTTGTAAGATTAGGACAGGCCATGACAGATACTGGACCCCAGGAATGCTGGGTATGTCATCTACATCCTCAGGTGAGGAATGGACCCTCATGATGCTGGGGGTTACAACACTCTGCTGCTTGGCCTGATCCTTATCCTTCTACAAGGTATGCTTCTCCTCTGTTCCCGGTATTGCCTGATAAGGATACCTTTCGATCAGTGCCCTGTTTTGATACTGGTCATCCCTTTACAAATAAGACTTATATGAAACGTCAAAATTTTGGCCCCATTTTGATAAGTTTAGATGGAATAGCCCAAGTGGGACCTTTCTATTATAAGTGTGTAACTGGGAAAATTCATACTTTCACAACCCCAAATTATACTCATATTATATGTGACTGCTGTACTAAGGATCTTGTAGTCTTTAATATAATTGGTATCAAAATGTATCTTCCTACTAACTGTAGCTATTGGTTTCCAAATTCAATGGTTTTAACTCCAGGGAAAAGTTTCAGGAATCTACTTGCTGAACCCCAAAAGCCAAAGCCCCCCTCATGGCATATGCATCAAAAACTGAATCAGACTGACTTGCACCCTTTCTTCCTTCCTACTTGTAATTCCATACATGCTTGGAGTAAAAGGGTGTCTGATCTATTAAAGACTACTAGGTTAAATTCCATATGTGCCCCCTCAGGTTATATCTTTGTTTGTGGGATGTCGACAGAATCTCTGGTGATATATGAAGCTTGGCCTAATCATACACATTGGGATATGATTACTACCTTCAATGCATTTCAGTGTCTAAGCCCCTATAAAAATTATGGTCAGTGCACACTTGGTGTTATTAACCCTGGAATCCAATTATATAAATACAAAACACCAAAATCATCTAATCAGTGGATCCATTGAAGTAGACGGAGTTCACGGGACAACTTCCTATGGTGGGTCAGGAAAACTATGCCATTTCTTATACCTTGGGTGGGGTATATAGATCATGAAACTGTTTTGACCAATATTACTAAAACCATAGAAGTAATTGCTAATGAGACAGAGGCTGGATTACAAAATTTGCAGGAATCCTTGGATTCTTTAGCCCATGAGGTCTTGGATAACCAGATAGTCTTAGATTATCTACTGGCTGCCGAGAGTGGACTGTGTGTGGTAGTAAATACTTCTTGTTGTCTCTATATAAATAAAACTCAACAGATAGTGACCAACATTCATCATCTACATGAGGCAGCTGCCTGGATGGAGGAGATGCTGCAACAGCTATTTCCCGTCACCTCACTCTGGGACAAATGGAAATCAACGATTTACACTATAATTTTTGTCATTGTACCATTATAATTTTTCTTTTGTTTGGACCTTATCTACTAAATTGTTTCACTTCCCTTATATCTTCTAGACTACAATCTATTGTCTGTTCTGAATCTGTGAAGTTGAGGGTTTTGAGGAGTGGAAAACATGTGCAGCAAGGATATCAGGGTGGGCTTGAAAGGAATGATATGGAAGTGAAAGAGGATAGAATGTGGTATGAAAGTATCACGAGTGATGAGAAAAGGCTGGTGGATGACGTATCAAAAATGGTGTGTGAAATCTTCAAAATAGTGTCAAGAAGGAGGATTGAGTGAGATAGTGAGAATAAAGTGTGAAGACTTCACAGGGAAGAATATATATATGTATACACACACACACACACACACACACACTATTCTACACACATATCTAAAATGTTTGAGAATCAAGGGAAAGGCGATAAGTTTGAGTCTATGCGAAATTGATTACTCAGCCTTTGGGAAGGCCTTTCTTCCCTGAAGTCCCTGTTCTTTCTTCTGGTTCTGCTTTAAAGATTCACCCAATGAGAATAAGGTCACTGTGACCTGCTTTTCTTTTACTGTAAGAAAAAAAAAGGTCTCCCCCTCCCCTTACCTTATTCTTTTTCTTTAGATTTATAGATGCCACTTTAGCAATAATCATTAACCAGGGAAAGTGGGGGTTAGATTGTCTGTGCTTGGTTTCCCGGTTCCTTGTCTAGCTTTTCATGTTCAGATTATAAGCCTCACAGCCAATGGGGCAGGGATTTTCTTGTGTTAGGGGTATTGGTGCATTGTTCCTTGTGTTGTGCCTCCTCTTGCTAGCCCTGTTCTGGCAGAGGATGCCCTTTACTCACGAGAATTGAATAAAATTTTACTTCTGTTCCCACCTTGAGATGGCTCTTTATTAAAATTTAATTTCTTTTTATAATTGGTGAGGGTCTACACCCCACACAAGACTTTTCTATGTCTTTTGTAGCCTGTAATTGCTTTTTTGCCTTGTTTAGTTAAGAATTTTCCTCAGTTATTGTTTAAGGAAGCATACTCTGTTATCTGTTAATTTAAAATTTTTATGAGTTTTCCTTTTTAGATTGCATATCCATTTGGAGTTTATTGTGGTTCAGATGTTGATTTAAACCTAATTTCTGCCAATCAGCTTTCAGTTTCCCCTGAAAGTTTTTATCACATAAGGTATCTTTGCCCTAGTAGCTGATATTCTTGGGTTTCTCAAATACTAGTTTACTATATTTGATCCTAGAGGATCCACTGGTGATTATTGAGTAGAAATGGGGACTTGGTCAGGAAAATCACTTTGGAAGCTGATGAATTGTGTTGGAAAGAGACTCAATGCAGGGAGTGGTATCATAGTAGTCTAGTGCTGGGGTGATGAAAGCCTGTGTTGGCCATGTGAAAGCAGAGAAGGGGACCTAGATAAGAGAAGGTAGAAATAACACAGTTAAGATAGAAATTGATGAGGTCAGAGTTGGGAGAGCTGGTTCATCAAATGTGAAAGAATTCACTTACACCTTGTCTGGCCATTGGGAGCTTTATTGACGCAAAAACAGCGGGCCTGAGATTTAGCATCATCGGATTTAACCTGAAGAGGGAGTAACATACACACTCAATTGGGTATCTTACCCCATAGGAAAGAAGGAGGAAGGAGATAAAAAAGGGGGGATGATAGAAGAGAGGGCAGATACGGGGAGAAGGTAATCAAAAGCAAACACTTTCAAAAAGGGACAGGGTTAAGGGAGAAAATTGAATACAGGGGGATAGGATAGGAAGGAGCAAAATATAGTTAGTCTTTCACAACCTGAGTATTGTGGAAGGGTTTTAAATAATGACACACACGTGGCCTATGTTGAATTGTTTGCCTTCTTAGGGAGGGTGAGTGGGGAGGCAAGAGGGAAGAGAATTTGGAACTCAAAGTTTTAAAAGCAGATGTTCAAAAAAAATTTTTTTTGCATGCAACTGGGAAATAAGATATACAGACAACGGGGCATAGAAATCTATCCTGCCCTACAAGAAAGTAAGGGAAAAAGGGGATGGGGGGGAAGTGGCGTGACAGAAGGGACGGCTGACTGGGGAATGGGGCAATCAGGATATATGCCATCTTGGAGTGGGGGGGTGTGGGTAGAAATGGGGAGAGAATTTGTAATTCAAACCCTTGTGAAAATCAATGCTGAAAACTAAAAATATTAAATAAAAAAGAAAAAGGCGATTGATGCTATTAGAAGTTCTAGAAAGGTCAAAAAGGATTAGTATTGAGAAAAAGCTATTAGATTTGTCAATAAAGAAAACCTTAGTGACTTTGGAGGGAGCAGTTTCAGTTGAATGAGAAGATTGGAAGCCAAATTGCAGAGGGCTGTTAAACAAGAGTGAGAGGGGAGTCTAAAGATGCCTTTCTTAAGGGATTTAGCTGAGAAGGGAAGGAGAGATATAGTGTGGTAACTAGCAGGCATGGTAGGATCAAGAGAGCAGCACTTTTAAGAACAGGAGGCTATAGGCAACAGGAAATACATTACTATATAGGGAAAAATTGAAGATTAGGCAGAAAATAGGGACAGTTTAAGGTGCTGATCAGCTGGAGAAGATGAGATGGAATCAGGAATGCATGTGGACTGAGCCATAAGTAGGGGGAAGCCAATAGAACTTTGCCCTGGCACCCCCAAATTTAGAGGATGCTGTTAGTGAATGAAACAACTTAGCTTAGTATCTTATCTGGCAAGACTAGCTAAAACAGGAGACTACCAGATGACCTACTCCCCCTCTCCCCCCCCCAACCCCAGGGGAGCCCCTCCCAGGTTCCAACCTTTCTCTGCTTCCCTCAACTCTTCTGTGGACTTGCCAGCAGTGGTTTATTTCCTATGGTTTTGAGAATATATTTTGTTGTGGATCATTTTACCAAAGTGAAAAATATCTATTTATGGCTCTGTTATGACTTTCATAAGACCATAGCTTTAGTTCTAGAAGGGCCTTTGAAATCATCTAATAAAACACAAACATTGTATATATGAGGATACTGAGGTCTAAAGAGATCAAGTGACTTGCCCAAGATCCCACAGCTAGTGGGCAGCAAAGCAAGTATTCAGACATCTTTCTTCTGACTCCCACTTTCTGCTATAACACAATGCTTTAATTGCAGTTGCCCTAAGAAAGTAGATAATTAGCAAGTTGGCTCTGAACTTTGTGGTCTAAGAATATGTGCCCAAGCAATAAATGCCCAAGCAAATTGATATTTATTTTGACTGAGATATTACTCATTTTTCCAAGTCACTTTTCTACAAAGAAAGATCTATAAGACTGATATTCCTATTTCAAAGACTGACCCTTCATATGTAGACTACTTCTTTCCTTAAATAGGTCGTCATATAATGCTAGCATGTCAAGAGCATTTTGGCAAGGTATTGGAAGCCAGAATATCTGGATTTGAATACAGGTTCTGTTACTGCATATATATCATTGGGTCCACACTGCATCCCTCTGGGTCTCAGTTTCCTCACCTGCAAAATGAGTGAGTTGGACCAGATACACCCTTCTTCCTCTAAACCAGGCCTGCACAACCTTTGACCCATAGGCTTCTTGAGGCACACCCAAAAGATTTGCAGGCTGCCCAAAATCCTTTGGTGGGCCACAGGTTGTGTAGGCCTGCTCTAAATATGACATGTTTAGTATTAGGCCAAGTCTTGAGTGAAACTCACCTTGAGCATAGATCTTCATCTCTATCCCACCACACTTAAAAAAAATTCTATGCTCCTGAAAATATGGTTAATGTGGTACAGAGAAAAAAAGTACTAGCTCTAGAGAACCTGGGTACAAATCCCATCACAGAGGTGTCCTACCTCTCTGACAAACTGAATCAGACCTTCTTTGGGCTTTTCTCTGTAAAATGATGGACTAGCTATTCTCTGAAATTCCTTCCAGCTCTAGATCTATGGTCTTTTGTGAGAGGAAGAGATTTATGTTGAAAGACTGCTTGCAGTGGCAGGGTTGTCAATGTATCACTTTGGTTAGGATGATTTGAACATTTGGGGAGAGAAATAGAATTTGTTATTTCTTGTTGTACCACCATTCTCCAATGCATACCCAGTTGTCATCCTGGGGACACAGAATAACTTGAACATTTTATAATATGAGCATTTGCTACACGTTTACTTACTATTTAGTATGTCAGCTATGAAAGAGGAAAGTAGGTGGATGAGACTAATTAAACTTTGTTTATCCTTGCAGGATCCTATGTAACACTTAACCCGATGCCCAGATGTACCTACTTCCTCGCATATTTGCCTATTCCTTGTCTACTCTGTCTCTCCCTTTCTCATCAGTCCCCAGAGGCATAGGTTTCAATCTGGAAGTGTCATGGAGGTCATCTGGTCATTTTACAGATAAGAAACATGAGGCCTAGTAAGGTTAAATGACTTGCTCCAGGTGATAAGTAGCAAATCTGGGATTTGAAGCCAGTTCCTCTGGTTCTAAATCCAGTACTATTTCCAGGATTCTCCTCACAGAGATCTTCTCATCATATTCCTTCACAAAGATGCAACTAACAGCCAACATTTATATGGTCTTGAAGCTTGGCCTTCCCTGTAAAATAGAAGGCAATTAGAGCATACTGCTGCTATGTGGCCTTGTTCAGTACATTTCCCATTAGAAAAGAACAAAAATTATAACATTTAGGGTTTAGGGCCCTAATTCTATCCCCCATACTAAAACCCCATTTGCCCCGTAAGTCCTTTATCTTATCTCAACAGAATTTCTTTTTCATCGTTAGCTGCACAGACACAACAAATGAGCCAGGAAGAGCCGTTATCCTCTAGTTCTTCCTCTCTGCCTCTTTCAGGATGACTTAGCAAGTGAGAAGCCATCAGTGAGCAGAATAGAATCTGGCTTTTCCCTTTTTGAGACTGAATGTTCTTGGAATGCAGACCAAGTTTCACAGGATAATTATAGTTAATAGCTGACTTTCAAGAAAGCCTCTAGGTTGAGGAATCCAACCCGATCAAAGAAACTAGCATTTATTGAGCACTACTACATGGAAGGTACATGTTCTGGGCCTGGTGATTTTATAAACAAAGGGAAAAACAATCTCTATACCCAAGGAATTTACATTCCACTGGGGGAATATACTGGGTAAACACAAGTGGGGTTATTTGAAGAGATGGTGAGACTACTCATGATCATGTGGATCTGAAAAGATTGACTATAGATGGGATGTAAGCTGAACCTTGAAGGAAGGATTCTCAAATGTAGAGGTAAGAAGGAGTGCATTAGACATGTGGGATAGTCTATGCAAGAAGCATGGAGGTCAGAGAATGAATACTCATTTCAAAGAATAGTAAAAAAAGATCTGTTTCTCTGGAATATGGAATGGATAAAGGGCAGCATTATAAAATAATCCTAGGTAGTGATATTAGAGTCAGAGTATAAAGGGCTTTCAGTGCCAAGTCAAGGAGCTTGTGAGTTTGTATTTTATCCAAGAGGCCATAGTAGGTTGCTCTTGAACCAGGAAGTGACATGTTCATACTTGTACTTCAGGAAGATTATTCTGTCAGCTGTGTTGAGAATGGATTGAAAAAGGGTGTCCAATTAAGGGACCATTACAATAGCCTCAGAGAGAGAAGTGATGAATGAATGAAGGAGGGTGGTTATATGAGTGGAGAGAAAGAAACAGACTCAAGAGATACTATGGAAGTAGAATCAGTAAGACTCGGCGACTGTTGAGAAGGATATAGAGTCAGTCAGTAAACATTCATTAAGTACCTACTATGTCCCAGACACTGATAAGTACTGGAGATACAAAGAAATACCCTCAAGGAGTACTCTATCTAACCAGGAAGACAACATGCAAGCACCTATGTACAAACAAGCTATATGCAAGATGAATTGGAAATAGTTGCCAGAAAGAAGGCATTAGACTTGAGAAGGATCAGGGAAATGCTTCCTATACAAATTGATACTTTAGATTTAGGGAGTTGAAGGAAGCCAGGAAAGCCAGGAGGCAGAGATGAGGAGAAAGAGTATTCCAGGCAGGGGTAAAAGTCTGTGAAAATGCTCAGTCTGGTGATGGAGTATCTTGTTGGGGAAGATTGGAAAGGTGAAAGGGGGACAGATTATGAAGGACTTTGAACACAGAGGATTTATACTTGATACTGAAGGTAATAGCAATACAGTGGAGTTTATTGAACAGGCTATGCATGTTACATGCATGCACACTCTTGACAGAGCTGCATTTTAGGAAGATTAATTTGACAGCTCATTGGAGGATGGACTGGAATGGAGAGAGGTTGAGTCATTAGGTATTAGGAGAAGAGTGTCTGCACCAAGGTGGTGTCAATGAAAGAGGAAAGAAAGGGGGCACATGTGGCATATGTTATAATGCTAGGAAACTCCAATTTGATAATGACTCCCAACAGTGGCAACCCAACTATGAGTTCCAACATACATCCCAATGAATTGATTGAGAAGCAAAAGTTAAATGATTTACCTAGGGTCACACAGCTGGCCAGTCAGTATCAGGGGTGGAATTTGACTTAGATCTTCCTGACCTCAGGCCTATTATTTTATCCAGTAAGACACATTGCCTATTGCTTTCCCCATAGTATATGTAAATTTTTGTTATATTGTTGAATTGCAAACAAAATTTCATGAGTTGCAAATAATAGCCCATCACAATATAGTTTCCCAGCTTGGCACATCCATTTTCAAAAGATTACCTAACTTCCAAGAAACCCCCCAGCATTTGCTCATCTAATAATACTCCAAGGTATATAGAAGCCTAATACATTACTAACAGAGAATGAGATTCTGAATTCACATCTAACACAGTTTCAAGATTTTGATATTATCTTAGAAATTTGGGATAGCGGCAGCACCCTCTGGATAGGATCAAAGAGAAATATTTTCAATTCAAACCTTTTACAAATAAAGCGTTAACTTTCCTTCTCCTCCAAATCATACCCATAACATTGTCTCCCACCTTTTCTCCCCTTATCTAGTAGAGCAAAGAAAGTGCTAGATCAGAGGCCTAGTGAGCTCACAGTCAAGTATCTTAAAAGCCTTTTGTTATGCCTATGGATAGAAGAATGGAATGCCTAAATCCTAACCACCAATCACCTCTAGAAAAAAAGTATGTTTGTATATATATGTATGTGTGTGTGTGTGTGTGTGTGTGTGTGTGTGTATAATGTATATATATACATATCTCAAGCTCATACCACTTGAAAGATGGATAGTAGGGCTTCTGTATGTGAAGGACACGAAGAAATTAGAGGGGGCATGATGCCAATCACAGGAGATGGCAATTATACTGTTAAGTAGTTGCCAAATCGGTATTGGGCTGCTCCAAAGAAATCAGAGTGGGCAGAAAGAAAAATAGATGAAGAATCCAAAAAAAATTCCATTCGTTGCTTTGCTTTTCCATGCTTTGCAGGGCTGGTTCCCTGCACCCCCCCCCCCAAAAAAAAACCCATTACCTAGGAATTTGCCTGAATCAACTTAAACTCCTTAAATTCATTGCTATAGTGAATAGCTCCCTTTATGATCACTAGAGATTGTGGTAACATTCCTGAAAATGTAGGGGACTTAGCCATTTTCTATATTAGAATGGCCCACAATAATAAGTTGTTCTTTCCTAGTTATAACAAAACTCTTTTTAAGAGAGTAATTCAGAATATCAAAGGTATTAGCTGTGGATTCATAGAACTTGGATTGAAATCCTGGCTCTGTTACTACTGAAAAGTCACTTAACCTTTCTGGTCCTCAGTTTCCTCATCTGTAATGGGCAATGAAAGATTGGGCAATGAAAGAAAACCATGTCACTCTTCTCTCCTAGTAAAATTTCTAGTCAATAGTGATTAGAATGTTCAAGGTCCTCATCCTGCTGATCTACTGTTTGACTATCGCACTCTGCAGCAAAAATCGCAAAATTTTGAAACAGAAAGGAGCTTAGGGCTCTTCTAATCCCAGTCTCTCATTTTCCAACTAAGAAAATTGTGGACTAGCAAGGTTAAGTGACTTGCCCAATGATCCTAAGCTTCTCAGCAGTGGAACTATGATGAAAACTCATCTCTGTTCTCTGAAGTCCATGCCCTTTCTATTGCAAAACATTTTTGATACAAAAATTTAGTGAACATGATGATGATACTTTATTGTTGTTCATTCATTTTACAATCATTTTTGACTCTTTGTGACCTATTTGGGGTTTTTTTTGGCAAAGATACTGGAGTGGTTTATCATTTCCTTCCCTGGTTCATTTTACAAATGAGGCAACTGAAGCAAACAGGGTTAAGCTAACGTATCTGAGGCCAGAGTTGAACTCAGGGAGATGAGTCTTCTTGACCCTAGGCCCAGCACTCTGGAATTTGGCAATAATATTCCTAGTTTTCTTTTGGGGATCTTTTTTAGGAGGTGATTGGTAGATTCTTTCAATTTCTATTTTACCTTCTGGCTCTAGAATATCAGGGCAGTTCTCCTTGATAATTTCTTGAAACATGATATCTAGACTTTTTTCAATCATGGCTTTCAGGTAGTCCAATAATTTTAAAATTATCTCTCCTGGATCTATTTCCAAGTCAGTGGTTTTTCCAATGAGATATTTCACATTGTCCTCCATTTTTTCATTCCTTTGATTCTGTTTTATAATATCTTGATTTCTCATAAAGTCACTAGCTTCCACTTGCTCCAGTCTAATTTTTAAGGTAGTATTTTCTTCAGTGGTCTTTTGGACCTCCTTTCCCATTTAGCTAATTCTGCCTTTCAAGGCATTCTTCTCCTCATTGGCTTTTTGGAGTTCTTTTGCCATTTGAGTTAGTCTGTTTTTTAAGGTGTTATTTTCTTCAGTATATTTTGGGTCTCCTTTAGCAAGTCATTGACTTGTTTTACATGGTTTTCTCACATCACTCTCATTTCTCTTCCCAATTTTTCCTCTACTTCTCTAACTTGCTTTTCCAAATCCTTTTTGAGTTCTTCCATGGCCTGAGACCAGTTCATGTTTTTTGATGAAGGCTCTTTGATTTTGTTGACTTCTTCTGGCTGTATGTTTTGGTCTTCTTTGTCATCAAAGAAAGATTCCAAAATCCAAGTCTGAATCTGAGTCCATTTTTGCTGCCTGGCCATGTTCCCAGCCAGCTACTTGACCCTTGAGTTTTTCATTGGGGTATGACTGCTTGTAGAGTAGAGAGTACTTTGTCCCAAGCTTGAGGGGTTGTGCTGTTGTTTTCAGAGCTGTTTCTACACGGCAAACTGTACCACACAAGTGCTTCTCCTCCCCCAAGAACCGCCAACCTGGACCGCATCTCAGATCTTAAGTGGGCTCTGCACTCCTGCTCTGATCTGCCACTTAATTCCTCCCACCAGGTGGGCCTGGGGCCAGAAGCAACAGCAGCTGTAGTTCTGTCCTCAGCTGTACCACCCCTGCTTCCCCCCGGGGTGGTGACTGAACTGTGAACTCCTTTCACTCTGTCCCCTGCAGTTTTTCCCACTAACCTTCTCTGTTGTCTTTGGTGTTTATGGGTTGAGAAGTCTGGTAACTGCCACAGCTCACTGATTCAGGGTGCTAGGGTCTGTTCCACCCGGCTCCCACTCTGTTTGGTCCAGGTACAGCCCGTGCTGGGGTCTGCCTCTGCTGCTCCCAGCTCCAAGATAGACCCTACCCAGCGACCATCCAGGCTGTCCTGGACTGGAGCCCTGCTTCCCTCTGCTATTCTGTGGGTTCTGCAGCTCTAGAATTTGTTCAGAGCCATTTTTCATAGGTTTTTGGAGGGACCTGGCGGGGAGCTCATGCAAGTCCCTGTTTTCCAGCTGCCATCTTGGCTCCGTCCTCCAGAATTGTAATTTCATTGATGTGGTGAGCTGCCTATGGAGAAATTCCCTCCATCAATGCAAAACAGCCGCTCACCCATAACTTATTAGTATTGGAACTATGTGAGAGGTCATGGGCCTTATTCATAGTCACACAAATGTATGTGTGGACAAAGCCAATATATTTCAGAAGCAGGTGTCAACCAAAATCTCTTTGCCTTTCAGTTTGGCTTTCCAAACACTATATGACTCTGATTCTTGGTCATCATCATCATCATCATCATCATCATCATCATTTATATAAAAATAACTTTAGTCTTTTTTTTAAGTGCATAGGGTCAGGATACTTTAAAAAATTCATGTAATTAGGATGTTATAAATGATATGTGCACTGACTCCCAACTAATCTTAGTCTGCCTTGCAAAAGAAAAGCTCTATAGAATGATACATCCACTTAGCATTTTTTATCATACATGCTCTGGGACTAGTATCTATTAGCTTGTTCTTTCTGTACATCAATTACCTTAGGCCAAATATGCTCTATCTCTATCAACAGGATTAAATAGTTCCCATTGGCAAAATTTCAGTTATCTTTAGCTCTCATTGTTAAGTAAGTTTCTACATTCCTTATATCTACTGCCTTTATTGTATTTTTTCTTTTTAATAAATGACTTGGTTTCAGCTATTAAGGCCAAAGACTTTGGTTTAGATGAAAAATGTAAGGGCAGAGTTGTCCTTTCAACTTCACCACTTCTTGTTGCTTCTAAATGGCCATACTGTATGTGTGTGTGTGTGTGGGGGGGGGGGTATCTTCAGAACCCTTTTCCTCATTCTAAAATTTGAAAAAAGATTTACTTTTTAAAGTTTTTTTTTTAAATCACTCAACTCCCCCCAGATTAACTGATCCCTCTTAGTATTTCAGTGGCTAATCATATGCCCTGCCTGAGCACTTCTACCTGGTAGTACTTAAAAGTCATTGGAAAGCATTAGTCTTTCTTAGATTTTTTCCCTTCCTTCCTCTATCATGTGAAAAGTTGCTAAGGCACATTCGTTTGCTATCATGATGTCCCATGTCATATTTGGAATGTTGCTAGGGTTTGTTTATTCCTTTCAGGACTGGTATTTCTCTTGAACATCTTCATGACAAATGCCTCTCTATACTGAGAATGCCTTTGTGGTTTCAGGGCCACCACTCCTACACATTCCCCTCCACTTCCCACATTCTCTTTTCTTCTTTCTATAAAAACAGCAGCTTCAAGATATGGTTGAGGGTTTTCCATTTTTATTTTTATTATAACCTCAAACTACTGTGGCAAGAACAATTATGAGGCTAGACATCTTAGTTTTATTTTGTTTGTTTTTTTGTTGCCCTCAAGGGCTTTGGATAGCCAAATACTCTAAACATGGTTACTTCAGGCCTCATAGAGATGGAGATTAAGTACCTTGGAGGTCATTCCTTTTACTCTGTGTCATGTATACATAGTGAACACACGAAGAAAACAATGGCTAAGGTAATTTTTTTCAACAGTCATACTTTCTTTTTTACAAGCTAATTTCAGCAAATTTTCAAACTGGGCTATTTGGAATGCTAGATCAACTAACATATGTATTTGCATATATGTGTATATATGCACAAATGTATATATACATACATATATGATGTTTGTGTATGTATGTGTATACATGTATGTGTATATGTACATATGTATATGTGCGTCCCCAACGTCACACAGCTAATCCTAGCTACCTGTAGGGCATTGAAGAATCAAATGATAACTTTCCTGTCATTGAATAGTTAGTGTGTCAGAGTGGGGACTTGAACACAACTCTTCCTGATTTCAAAATCAGCCTTTTCTCTGTTATGCATTCCTGCCTTTTATCAGTATAGTGCACAACAACAGATCCCTGAACACAGTCAGAAGATTTGGGGTCAAATTCCATCTGTGGTGCTTACTACTTAAGTGATTTTGGATAAGTCACATAACCTCCCTGAATACCTCAGCTGTCAAATGAGGAGGTTGAAGTCAATAGCCTTTGGGATCCTTTCCTCCTTTGATGATGGAAACATTGTATTAGCCTGTATCAAAAGATATTTGACTGGGGCAGCTAGGTGGCGCAGTGAATAGAGCACTGGCCCTGGAGTCAAGAGGACCTGAGTTCAAATCCAACCTCAGACACTTGACACTTGTACTAGCTGTGTGATCTTGGGCAAGTCACTTAACCCCAATTGCCCTGCCAAAAAGCAAAAAAAAAAAAAAAAAGAGATTTGACCCCTTTCTCCAGTCAATCCTTTAACCCAACCCACTTCTGAAATGGTAATAGCTTAAGATCTGAGGACTGAGCAGTTGTTTCTTGGCTCCTGATTTTACAACATGCTAGGATACACCATGACAGCGTTATAATCACTTGCTGTATTTGCATAGGTCCAATGTCAGCAAGCATTCAATGTAACAGTTACCCGTTACATTGCATTTCTGGATAATCTACAACCTCCCATTCTTATTCCTAGAACCTTCACAATTTGTATTTTCAAGGGAATGTTCTGACATCTTCTGAAAATAGCCTTCGCCATCTTCTTTCTCATTGGCACACTTGGGAGATTGTTACAGTCAAACACAATCGGCCAATATTGCCTCTTGGAGAGAAGCAGTGTTCCACTGAATTAGCTTTCTATTTTTTCCTCACTGCCTTTGACTTCCATGGAATAGCAGTGTGTTTGTTGAGCTGGGTAGCAACAAAACCTAGGAAAGATGTATTTGCCAATAGGACCATTCTTTTTCATGTGTGCCTAGAAAAATGGGGAGATCATTTCAATTTAAAAAAAAATACAATTGTACGCGTGAACATAAATGGATTGTCCTTCATCTAAAGTAACTGCCTCTAGAGCTGACACACTGCATCAGTTTTTACTAGATATGTTGCTTACTTTTCAAAATCCATTCACGTTCACCAGGCTTCTTTCCCCAGCAACACCAAAGGAGAGCCGGGGTTTAAGTACCACCTGAATTGAACGCTACTTTTACAATAGTGAGGTGGGGGAGTGCATGTATTTTTAAGGCCTATTTTTTTTAAGTCCATCCTCTGGATTCTGGGAAGCTAGGTGATGCAGTAGATTGAGTGCCAGGCCTGTTGTCAGAAAGACTCATCTTCCTGAGTTCAAATTGTTCAAATTTTACTGGCTCTGTAACCCTGGGCAAGTCACTTAACCCTGTTTGCCTTAGTTTCCTCATCCGTAAAATGAGCTGGAGAGGGAAGTGGCAAACCACTCCAATATGTTTGCCAAGAGAACCCCAGATGGGGTCACAAAGAGTTGGACGTGACTGAAACAACTCAGTAACAACAACTCTGGATTCTACTCTAGCTATATGCTTTCTCTGGTTTTTAATTTTTTTTCCCTTTGGTGAGCGGAAGAAGTGAGGACCTATGCTTTCATAAGTATTGGGGTTAATATCAAGTAAAGACACTCCTTTAGCAACATAGAGTGCCTATTTAATTTTAAAATTATAGACTTAGTTGCTTGTTTTGTTGAAGAGTTAATGATTTGCCTAGTGTTCCACAGCTAGTGTCTGAGGTAGGATTTGAAGCTGAGACTTCATGACTCCAAGTCTATAACCATATTCCCTTCACCCTGCATTGAAACCAAATATTTTTCAGGTGATGTACTTGCTGTCTAGCCACCCTTCTCCTATCTTAAAGTTGTGAAATTGACTTTTTTGGACTCAACTGTAAAGCCATCGCTCCTAGTATTTGGTTTAGTATTCTAGACTGTTAAGATCTTTATTGAATCCCCAAAACACATAAACAAAAAACCCACTAGGTTTTAGGCATGCTGTGAGGGTTCTATGTCTTTGTTCCTAGAAGTAAGTGACTTGTGCCCCACAATCTCAGAATTTTTTTCAAACTCATCAGTACAGTGTTGAGTCCCACTATCAGGCACTAGGAAAACAATTCAGGTCACATAAACTACAGATTGGCTTGTTTTTCTCCTGAATAAATTTGTGGTCTGATGCCTACATGTGTAGCGAGTTCTGCCTCTAAATCCTCACATACCTTAACAACTAGTGCATTTGCTTAGACTCCTGAATCAATCCGCTGTCTGTTTTATTGTCATTTATGACAACGCATTCTGTTCATCCTAGAAATTTTGTGATGGAGCCTCAGCAATCCCTCTTGGAGGGCCTACAATTCTTTGTACTCCTCTTCTTCTTTCCATTCTAGTTCTGGCACATTTCAGCAAGAGACTGGTATTTCTCACCATTCTGGGTCCCTTCCAGCGTAGGGAAGGACACTTGCTAGTGGGATGTCTTAGTCTGCATTTAAGCCAACTTCTATCAGAACCTTTATGACATTTCTCCTTGTGGCTATGTACTCGCTGAGGGGAGATGCCAAGCAGCTCCTTGCAGTTGCTAATCATTCTCATTTGAAATAGACCTTGGTGTCAGAGCCCTTGGGTCCAGTTTCAGAAACAGAGATTTATCCATCTATGTGTTCCTCTATTACAGACAATGTGGATTTACTTCTTTGGTAGGTTTATGCATATTTTCAGTTCAACAAACAATATGTACCTATAATATATTTATCAGGGTGCTGGAATAGAATTGCATTTGTTCGTTCCTTTCAGTCAAATCTACCACCACCACCAACAGTTCTTCATGACCCCATTTGGTGTTTTCTTGGCCAGGGATATTAGAGAGTTTTGCCATTTCCTTCTTCAACTCATTTTGCAGATGAGGAAACTGAGACCAGTAGAGTTAAGTGAGTTGCCCAGGGTCATACAGCTAGTAAGTGTCTGAAGCCAGATTGGAACTCAGGAAGGGGAGTCTCCCTTACTCCAGGCCTGGCATTCTCTTCACTGCACCAGCTAGCTGCCCCAGAATGATATGGAAAGTCACTCAATAAACATTTATTAATTGCCACCAGCTATGTGCCAGGTACTGTGCTAAGTGTTGGGGATACAACGAAAGGCAAAAGACAATCCCTGCTCTGAAATTCATGATCTAATGGGGGAGACAACATAAAAAGCAACTATGTACAGACAAGGTATATGTGAAATAAATGGAAAATAATCAACACAGGGAAGGCACTGGAATTAAGGGGAGTGGTTAAAAGCAGAATTTTTACTGTAACTTGAAGAAAGCCTGAGAAGCCAAGAGGGAGAGATAAAGAGGGAAAACATTCCAGGCATGAGGGACAGCCAGTGCAAATGCCCAGATTTGGGACATAGAATATCTTGCTTGAGGAACTGTAAAGAGACCACTGTCACGGGGTCACAGACTACTTTGGAAGTATTGGGTGGGGGTGGGGGGTTGCACAGTGATGTATAGTGTAAAGAAACTGGAAAGGTAAGGGGAGGCAGTGAACTTAGAAAAAGCTTTAAATTTCAAACAGAATATTTTATTTTTATCCTGGAGATCCCAGGGAGCCAGGGGTAGGGGAGAAAGAAGATCAGGACATGTGTTTTTTAAGTGGATAACTTTAATAGCTGACTCAGAGCTAGGCGAAATAGCCTGTGATTTCAAACGACTGTAGAAAGAGATTGACTTAATAGAGAAGCAACATGGTCTATCAATTAGCCACTAGGGTGGCTAAGCTGTATAGTGTATAGAGCACTGGACTTGGAATCAAGAAGACTCATCTTCATGAGTTCAAATCCAGCCTCAAACACTAGCTGTGTGACCCTGGGTGAGTCATTTAACCCTGTTTGCCTCAGTTTCCTCATGAAGAGTTAGATGTGACTAAAACAACTGAACAACAACATGTGCCACTGGACTATGCCCTGCCCTCAAGAAGGCTACAATCTAATAGAGGCATGGTGAAGTCCAATAGTAAATATAACAAAGGACTAGTGTGTCCTATATACAAACCTATCATGTTATTTCACTGCTTTTGCCTATAGTGAGACCTTATTAGATGTCTTATTACAGGCAGCATGGTATAGGAGATAGAGTTGAGAGAAATGATTCTTAATAACCAATAATACGGGGAGATTCAGATTTCCCCCATTTTCTTTTATCCTCATTTCAAGACCTCAATCTCTGAAAGTTTGAGCTAACCTTTTTCTCTGTCCAGACCCCACCCAGGTGGGGCAGCCATTGTACTCTACTCATTGGTGTTAAATTCTTTAAATAAGTTAGCCAAGGCTGGGGCTAGCTTAAGAAGTAAATGAAATAATCAAAATTCAGGTCTGGCCCCTCACTGTAACATTTATTCTCTCATTAATTGTTAACCAATCAGAGTTGATTGCCAGCCTGAGGAACACCTACTCTTCAAAGGGCATAGAAACCATGAGCTCATTGCCATGATTGTCTTAGGTCTAAGAGAGAGACAGCCAAATGACCATCCTTTTATTTAAATACTGGCATTATTGATGAAATTATTAAATTATCCAGAAATTATGTTTCTTTAACCTTTTTACTCATCATAGAGAGCTGGACTTAGAAAACCTGCATTTGAATCTTGCTTCAGACATCTATGAGCTCTGTGGCCCTTATCAAGCCCCCATCTCTGAACCTTAATTTCCTCATTTGTGTATAGTGATAACAATATTGCCTTCCTCACACGGTTGTTATTGTAGAATCAAATACATTTTTAAAAGTATATAAAATATGTTGCATACCTTGAAGTACCAGCTAAATATTGGCTATTGTCATCATCATCTGGTGCCTTTATTTTAGACAGTATAAGGATACACTTCCAATGATATGGAAGGAAAGGTGGCCAGCATCTTTTGAAAACTTTAGTGTGTTTTTTTTCCCCTTTATCCTAGATATCTGCTGTCATTATTATTATATGGTGTCTTTGATTTAGACAACGTAAATAAAGCTATACCCTTAATGATATGAGAGGAAAGGTGACCAGAGTCTTTTGAAAACCTTCATCTGTTTTCCTTTATCCTTAAAAACACATTTTGATAGTTTGCTAGCATGATTTTGGCACACAATGAACCTGACAGAATTTTTCATTTGCATTTTTAAAAACATTCCATGAAATGAATCATAACTCCCCTAAATTATAGCTTTGAAAACATTTTGAGTCTTTTGTCCACGAGAGAATGGCTGGTTCCTTTTGGTTTCATTAAATCCATGTGTGCATTTATATGCGTATTTATACATAAGATGGATGTGCATACATGTGTATGTGGGTGATAAACACATATGAGTTGTACCTACCATATTTCTTAGAGTATTTTCACTGAAGTCTCCTTCTAATGGCTCATTGCAGGTGACCCTGGATTCTTGAAGGCAATGCCAAAGGAATACAAACTCTAGGGAGTCTAACAATGGAATCTCTATCTGTCCAGGATATCTGTCAAGGATACACCTAGCTAAGTCTGGAGAGATTCATCACCTGAATTCATTTGCCTTAGCAGGGCGAAGAATATTTTGGCTACAGCAAATCTCAAAGACCATCCGATGAGACCCAGGAGGGTTTAATTCAATTCAACATACATTTACTATGTGCCAGCCACTCTGCTGGAGATACAAACACACAAAAAAGGCCTTGCCCTTGTGCTTATGGTGCTTACATTCTATCGGGGGGTGGATGGGGACGGAAAGAGTATAGAAAGTACATAAATACAAAGTATTTGTAAAGTGATTTCAAAAGAGAGAGTGTGTGTTAATTATGGGGTGAGAGGAGAGATCAGAAATGGCCTCCTGTAGAAGAAGAATCCAAAGCTGCATTTTGAAGGAGTCTAAGGATTCTGTGGGGTGAAGATGAGGAGAAAGTACATTCCAGACATGGGAACCATTTGGGAAAGAAACAGAAATGGGATGAATTCTTAGGTTCCTGAAATATCACAGGTAAGCCAGTTTTTGTGGGACATACAAATAAGAGTATGGGAATTTTCTGTACCTGCACTGAAAAAAAAATACTTCAGATCCCTGAAGCATTAAAATAAGTGTGTATGTGCATACATATGTATACAATATGCCTATATAATTACTTTTATAGGACTTATCCATGATCCAAGGGATATTTCTCATTTATTCAAGAAAAATGGTTAAACTAATATTATTATTTGATTTCCTAAGAATATGTTAAGTAAAAGAGTGTAACTAGGGACAGCTCTGTAGAACAAATTGTATACACTAAGAAAAACAAGTAGGAATTTGGGGAAACTCATCAGAATTTAGGTCTGGAAAGTGAAGTGAAGTATTCTGGGGCTTATAAACAAGCTTGGATTTCTATTGATGATCCAACTTGCACCTTAGGAGAATGACCAAATCACTTATGGTGGGGCTTTTCAACCTTGTGGAGAGTTCCGCCATAATGGTTTAAGGAAAATTAGAACTGAGACCTTTGAAATCCTCCAGTCCAATTCATTGATTTTATAAAGAAGGAAAATGAGACTAAAAAGATCTTGAGTGACTTATCCTATGTCACAGAGCTGTTAATGATGCCATTACTAAACAATATTGGTTAGAAGGACCAACCCCAATGGATGTGGTCAAAACAAACGAAGAGTTCTCAAAATTAGAATTGCAAACTACTAAATAGCCATTTGAAAGATTGTTCCAAGACCCCAGTAATAAGTTTGATGGGATGGGGAAAGATATTTAATGTATTGTTCATGAAGCTGTGGATTGGTCCAATTATTCTGGAAAATAACTTGGAATTATGCTTATAATGAATGCAACTCAAATATCCATACTCTTTGCTGCAGAGAACCTTCTATTTAGAATGTATCAAAGGAGGTCAAGACAAAAATGGAAATTCTATATATGCCAAAGTATAAAAAGCAGCCCTTTTGTCATATCAAAGTATAGGAAATAAAGTAGGTGACTATTGACTGGGGAATGACTTAAAAAAATGGTAGATGAATGTAATAAAATTATTGCATCCGAATTTATGGAAATGAAGAATTCAAGGTAATATGGGAGGACTTGAATGAATTTGGTGCAGAGTGAAGTAAACAGAACCCCAAGCTGATGGACACAATAACTGCGACAATATAAATAAAAAGAACAATAATAGGAAATTGCATAATTATAATGACCACTTTTGGTTCAAGAGAAGAGAGAGAGAAGTATATAACCCACCTTTTGTTGAAAAGTGGGGGATGAGTGAAGTGCAATGTTGCATGCTCTGCCAGTTACAGTTGGCACATGGGGGCAGGGGTTTCCTTTGTCAGAAGGGAAGACTCTCTGGGCAGGGAGGTGGGGTACATTTGGTACCCTATGTAATATAAAAACAGGAAGTATCAATCCAGGCTTTACTTCGGTGGAGGTCTACATGGCAAAGGCTATGCTTGTGATGATGATCTTCATCTGAATAGCTTTTAATTGGTGTGAAGGAAGTTTCATTCAAACCTCTCTGAAATCCTCCTTCTTCCCTTAAAAGAATGTTAGAACTGGAAGATTATAATGTATAAACCTCTTTTTTGTCACACAAAGAAAATCAGTCCCCAAGAGAAGTAATATGCTCAGAAGTAACCACACAGGAAATTAATGGCATAGTCAGGAGTACAGCAAGGTCTCCTCTCTTACAGGTCAGCACATCTTCCATTAGTGGCATTCCTACTTTGCCCTTCTTACAGATAGGCTTTGCCTCAGTGGTTCAAAATCCTTGCCATTGTTTTCAATTTTCTGCTGCATTTCCCTTCAAAGCTTAACTTTCTTGGAAGCTTCCATTTTCTTGTCTTATTGTAATCCTTGCTTGGCAATATTTTCTGGGCACTAGCTTACCTTGTATAAGGCAGATGGAGAATTCTTTGTAAGCAACATATATTTGTTATTCCTTCTGGGAGCCAAAGTAATATCTCCCACAGCCTTGCCAACATGTATTTAAAGTAGAAAGTACCTCGGACAGGCTTGTCAAGTGTTTATTTTTCCAAATTGTGGCCTAACCATTGGGACTCAGTTTTCATAAATACTTTGGGGCCAGGTCTGTAGGATTTTGAGCTGGAAGGGAATTGTAAGATATCTTTTTGTAGTTAAAACTTATCCCCTTTCCCATTTTAAGGATGAGGAAACTTGAGTCCCATAGAGAGGGAAGGGAATTGTGAAAGAACAAAGGATAAGTAGTAGGGCTAGGGTTTCATCCTTCATCTTATTCCAAATGCAATGATTTTTAAGTCATACTATGATGTACAATCTATTTTCGGTATGCAGATGGATCCAGAATTCATGTACAAATGATCCATTAAGTGCATACACAAAGTAGTTTGGATCCAATCCAATTAGCATCTATTAAGAATCTACTATGTACAAGGCACTATGCTAGGTGTTGAGGACTCAAAGATTAAAAAAAAAGCAAACAAAAAAATTCTCTTAAGGAGCTAACGTTTCTATTAGAAATTTGTAGCTCCAGACTAACTTTCCCCCATTATCCAGATTGTTTTCCAATGATCTTTTCATCATCCCTTTGAAATCCAGCACCAACAATCAATGATTATTGAGTATATTGTGGGTAGCACATTGAATTGGGTCCTGATAATATGGAAACTCCATTTAGGGATATCATTATTTATTTTTATGTGCACATGTCAGAGAGCCTGTAACGTGCATAAAAAGATCAAAGGTAAATATGTAACAAATCAAGAAGACTTAGACTCGAATCATGGCTCTAACGCTTATTATTTGTGTGACTAGATAAGATGCTTCACCTCTCTGAAGCTCACTCCATTTGCAAAGAATAGTATCCAGGGATGAGCTTATAATCCCTTGAGAGAGCTGATTGTTAAATGTCTAAAAAGATCATTTATACTTCAGAAATGGACAAATGTTATAAAGTAGGGCTAAATTTACTGTTGTGTTGATTGTCTTGAAAGTGATGGAGAAAATGTTAATAATGAAGATTAAATGTAAGAATGAATCCTGCTTCTTTTTGGCAGGTAGGGAGCTGGTTGTTAAACATTTGCCAGCACATCCCTGAATGATACTTTCATTGCCTACCTTTTGGAGCTGTTGTAAGCAAAGTATTTTGTAAAATATAATGTACTATGTAGATGGGAATTATTTATTCCCACCTATGATTATAGCTATCTGCAAATCTTGATTGAGAAGGGACTAAGACAAGCTAAAAGTAGGTGGTCAAGCATTCCAGGAATAGGCAGATTGGGGAATATGCAGTTGACCACTGACTATCCCCAAGGCTCTGGACAACTGATATTTATTCATGGAAGGTAAATGAATTTTAATTTTGTCACAAGTAAAGCATAAGGTTTCTACTGCTGCTACAAGAAGAAAATCCTATAACATATGCCAAGGCCAAATAACAAAGGTCTTTGGATAGTCTCATGTTTTGGATTAACTGCTCTGCTGCTCCCCCATGAACACACATAATCTGATTGAAGACACAGTCATTCCAATGCCTTGCAGGATCTTGGGACTCAGAATTGAAAGGACTTTAGAGATCATCCAGGCCAAAGCTTTTTGTGTCTTGCTTTTGCTCATCCAGGTATTAAATAAACAGGAAGTGCTGGGTGCATGAGTGTTCAGGGGCAAGTGATGGCAATGATTTGTACTAGTGGTCATAGTGTTTTCCCTTTTATATTTGCTTGGAAGAACAGCTGTTCTGTTTTGATAGCCCAGGAAAGATTATAGAATTTATAGGATTTTAGAGCTAGAATAGACTTTAGAGATCATTTAATCCAGTCCCTTCATTTTACAAACGAGGAAACTGAAGTTCATAAAGTTGAAGTAATGACTAAGTTGGCCCAGGTCACACAGAAGCTGGGGTCAGAAGGCAGGTCCTCTGATTGCTCAGCCAGGGCTCTTTGGCTCCAGCTGTATCTATGAAGAGCTGACATGTTTTGTATGTATATTTGGTGGGGAGAGGGAGATAAAAACAGTGAAGGGGAGGGGGTTGTGGGTGAAATAAATGAATAAAACATTAAGGGCTTACTGTATGAGGATATAAATAGAAAGGTAAGACTCTTAAAGAGCTCACCTTTTATTCTGTGAGATAACACTTATGGAAGATTTAAGCCCCAAATCAGATGAAAACATCCCATGGTCCTTAGGGTGCAGCAGCAAAGCAGCTAGCAATGCCTCTGCTTTAATGCCATTTCCACATTCATTTCTTACATTGAACCATTTGACAGTGTCGAAGACTTGGGGAAGCAGGGGCTAGGGGTGGTATAAGAACTTTCTTTTGTAGGTCTTCGGTAGCTATGGCTATCATACCTTCAAGAGCAATAGCCGGACCGCATTTCCACAGGGATTGCTCCCAAGATGATGTCTGATGACAGTGGGATAGAAGCAATGCTATTCCTAAGGTTCTTGGGTTCAAGGGTCCGGGGCTGTCCCCATCAGGGTCTGATTCTAGGGCCCAATACCCTTTCTCTGTATTCCTCGTGAAATTAAAACTTTTAGGGCTCTTTTTGGGGTTCCCTCTTATATTTCTGTTTCTGTTATTGCTCTGCAGATCTCGACCCTTCACCCCTTTTTTCTGTCGTGCTTCATTCTTAGAAATGTTAATTCCTGCAGGTGATAGGATATTGTTGCATAGTTGAAATCTTCCTATATCTTTAATGGTGCAGTTCACTATGGGCCTTTGACCTCTTCTTGGCCTTCCCCCTCCCATTTGCCTTGAAATCTCTTCCTTGGGCCCATATGCCTTCCCACTCTTCTGGATGTCTTTTGCTCCCATGGTCTCTGGTTCCCTTTCTTTTCAAACAAGATGAGTTGTCTCTCTAAGTACCAAATCTCTTTATAAGATCTCCATCTCTTTTTGTAGAATATCTCTTCTCCCTTAGGACCTTTCATCAGTGGCACCCCATCACCATTGAAATTAAATTTCTCCCCTTCATTTTCCTTTTTTCAATCTCTCCCTTTATCTCCTAACTCATTCTTCTCTAGGCTCTCTTCTTCCTGAGAGACTACAGGAGTTATTTCCCCTTCATTGTTAGACTTTGATATTTTCTCCTCTATTTTCTTTCTCCCTTTTCCCCTTCTATGTGCCCTCCTCTTCTGTAATCGTAATTTAGTCACACACACACACACACACACACACACACACACACAATTCACCTATAGGCAAGGTATTTTGGAGTTTTTTTTTGGAGTTTAATTATGATGTTTCAGGCCTGTTTATCTGCCATTATTTTGATTTGAATTCTGCTTTCGTCTTTGTGTCCTCCTGTACGTTTAGAAAGAAGTCTCTTAAAATAGTTTCTGTTGTAATTTTGTTGTAGATGACGGCTGTATTTGTTTATCCTTCTTGTATTTCTGTTGTTAGGGGTATTTTAGGAGCAAATAATGTCTTCAGGTCTAGTAGGGTTTTTTTTCTTTTGAGATAAGGTTCAAATATATATTTTTCATTTAGCATTCATCTTTTTCCCCCATTTATTATTTGGCTTAGAGTTGAAGGAAAGATCATCTTAGGCTTCATCTTGAACTCCTTTGCTCTTCAGAATGCATTGTTCCATTCCTTCTTGCATTGTCTGGTGAGTTTACAATAAACTTGTGTTATTTGAATTTCCTTTCTTTTGTACATGGGGGTCTTTTTCATGGTACTTTGTGGAATTTATTTGTCAATGGAATTGTTAAATTTAACCACCATGGCTCTTGAAATTTGCAGCATAAGTTATGTTCATTTGTTTCTTCTGGAGGAGAGGTATTCTTTTGATTTGTCTTTTGTTTTATGAGTTTAGACACTCTGGGTAGTGTTCTTGTATCATTTCTTGCATAATGGAATTCAAGGGATTTTTTTGGTTTTGTTTTTTAACTTGTTCTTCTAGGAGACCTATAATCCTGAAGTTGTTTCTACATATCATGTCTTTGAGATCAATACATTTGGATCATATGGAGATAATGCTTTTTTTTAAGTTATTGCTTTTTGCTTCTCTTGTTCCAAATTGTCCCTTCACTTATTTGTATTTCCATTCCTAAGCAGTTATCTTCTCTTACATTTCTTTGGTGAGACTTGCCAATACGGATTTAAGTTTTTTAATTCTGCCAAACGTTTCCGCTATGCAGATCATAAATTCTGCTTTCCCAATTCTTATTTCTTTTTTAAACTATTCAAGAATATGCTGCTGTGGTTTCATGCTATCTTGGGAATCCATAGGATCCTCTGCAACTCTAGGTTCATTTTTCTTTGCCTTACAAGGCAAATATTTGTCTTGTAATAGTTGTAGATATCTAAGCTGTTTTATCTGTCTCTGAATCCATTATAGTAATTTCTTGCAGTACAATAATATTCCATTACATCCATATACCACAATTTGTTTAGCCAGTTATCAGTGGATGGAACTTGTTTCTAGTTCTTTACTACAACTAAAATGCTTTTATAAATGTTTTTGTAAATATAGATCCTTTCCTTCTACCTTTGACATGTCTAATAATGGTATTGCTAGATCAAAGTGTATGCAGTTTAGTTACGGATATAGTTCCAAAATGCTTTCTGGAAAGGTTGGATCATTTCACAGCTCCATAAATAATGCCTTAGTGTGGGGAGCCAAGATAATAAAGTGAGGGACTCGCTTAAGCTCTCCCAAATTACCCTCTAAACAACATTAAAATAATGCCTCAAAATGAATTTTGGAGTGGCAGAATCAACAAAAGGATGGGATAAGACAATTTTCCAACCTAAGACAACTTGAAATGTTGGCAAGAAAGGTCTATCTCACTGGTGTGAGAGTGGAACACAGTCCAATGTAGGTGCCTACCCAGGCCACACCCCAGCAAACTAGCAGCAGGCCTTGGGGGTGACTCATTCATCTGCAGCAGACATGGCTGCCAGAAATCTCAGCTCACAGATGGTACAGGCAGCAGAAAACTGGTCAGAAGGAGATGCAGGAGATCCTTTGCTCACACTGGGTGCAGGACTCTGTTGCATTGTCCATACACTGTTCTGGGTCACAGTACCTGGGAGAGGAGGAAGACTAGCAGTAGCAGGGACCTTCATCACAGTTCCAGGTTGGAAAAGAATGCTTGTGGTGACTCATAGATGAGAGCACAGGCCAGGAGAGTAGTGACCATGCCTTTCAGATCATACATGTAACAATAATGTTGCTTACAGCTGCTGTGGGGGTATAAGATCAATAACACCAGCACACAGAAGCTGTAAGCAACATTATTGTTATAAAAGGGAATAGTCTGGCAGGATCTGCAAACTAAAAGGAAAGTATGGGGGCTGGATAATTGTTTATTTCCAAGTGGTAGTAGCTATGATTCTGTGGAGCCATGGAGCAGGAGTGGTTAAAGCTGAGCGAGAGAGCAGACATGTACTGACTGTGCTGTGAGTGATTGTTGGTGGCAAGGCCCCAGTAGGAGGTGGGAAGATTATGGAATGGCTTGGCTCCCTGCTGTGATGTTGGGTTTTAGGTTCTTTGCTGTTATTATAAGGTGGAATTTACTTACTGGTTCTGGAATTTCCTTGCTGCTTGGACAGGTTGCACTTATTGGTTTTGGGATCTGGTTCTTTGGTGTCTGGATAAATGGTTTACTTCTACCTTCTATACAGAGTCTTTTATATTTTGTGGAACAGAACTACATAGGCATATTTATGATTATCCTCTATATTGTGATTATTGCTTTGCTATTACAATACCACCTTAGGAGAACTGAATCTTACAAGCCCCACTCTGAACCAGCTCTGAACACAGCAGCACAAAAAAGCCTGAAGCTTAGGGCAGTGCCCCCTCCACTCCGGAAGCAGAGCCCAACTTTAACATAAAGTTAAAAGTCAAGAAGAAGCCTGGAAAAATGAACCAACATCAAAAAAAAAAAAAAAAGAACCTGACCATAGAAGGTTACTAAGGTGACAGGGAAGATCAAAACATAAACTCAGAAAACACAATGAGATCAAAGCAGCTACATGCAAAGCCTCAAAGAAAAATGTGAATTTGTCTCAGGTCCTGGAAGAGGTCAAAAAAGATTTTAAAACTCAAATAAGAGAGGGAGAGGAAAAATGGGAAAAGAAATGAAAGTGGTACAAAAAAAGAGTCAACAGCTTGGCAAAGGAAGCACAAAAAATATGGAAGAAAATAATACCTTAAAAAGCAGAATAGGCCATATTCAGAACAGTTTTATAGCTTTCATCTTATTCCCCCATGTGGTTCTAACCAGTTCCAACTGGAAATTATTTTGGCTCCTGGCCCCACTTGACAGCAATCATATCAGCCTCGGTTCCCCTCTCCCTCAGTATATTTCTAATTAGAACATCCACTAGCTTCTGGCAAAGTCCTGAATAAGATTAGGCTCTTTCTGGTATTTCTCTTGTTTCATTGAATGTTTCTTTCCTTCTTTCTTATCTTTTCTAGGGTGTTATGTCAGGGAAGCTGAGTTTGACTGGAAGCTTTTACATTGTCATCTTTGCAGAAGTGGTCTCTTGTATTTGTATCGACTTCTCCATACTTCGAAGGCTCTCCATCTTTATTTCCTTTCATCAGAGTCCTTATTTTCTTTCAAGGTTCAGCTCAGCCACCACCTCCTCTTGAACTTTTTCTTGACATTCTCAGTTTTTAGTGTTACCTCTCTGTTCAATTTACTGTGTTTTTAAAACTGATTCTTATATGTGTTATATCGCTTCCTCTTCTCTACCCCCAGCAGGAAATAACATCTTTGAGAGAATTAATGCCTTCATTTTTGTCTTTGTATACCCAGAACTTCATACAATTTCTTGCTTTTAGTAGGCCTTTAATAAATGTTTGTTGATTGAACTGAATCCAGTATCAACAGTAGATACCATCGTCTTGTATGTTGGGTTGACTTCTAGTCCAGTGCTTCAGATTTGGAATGAGAATGAAATGAGGTAGTCTTAGTCCATCTACAAATTAACAAAAGAAGGTTCGTTTAGTCATGATAGGGAAAGGATATTCGATAAGGATGTAGCATTGTGTCATTGATATAAATAGCATTCTTGTGGGTCAGAAGCTTGAGGAAGGAAGTACTGACAACTTACGTGCTGCTTTTCTCACAGATAATATGACATGATATGATATGATATGATATGATATGATATGATATGATATGATGTGATGTAATGTAATGTAATATAATATAATATAATACAATACAATATAATATAATATATAATATAATATAATGTAATATAGTGTAATATAATGTAACATAGTGTAATATAATATAATATAATATAATACAATACAATATAATAATATAATATAATGTAATATAGTGTAATATAATATATGATGATATATGATAATATATAATAATATAAAATATATTATATATTGTTGTATATTATATAATATATAAAAGCTCTGTGTGTGTGTGTGTGTGTCTGTGTGTATGTGTGTGTGTTTGTGTATGCTACCAGAAAACTACACTGATCATCCAGATCTTTATTTTCATGAGTCAATTAAGTCTCAAGAAAGATTTCAATACCTTTTAAGGAAATACTAGCCTAACCTGCCTGGCAAATGTTGGTGTCTGGCATATGTTGTGCAGTGGAAAGAGCATTGAATCGAGAGTTAGAAGGCCTATTTTTGGTTTGAATCTTGACGGTCTGTATTAGGAGGGCAGAGTTTATAATCTCAAAGAGGATCATAAACATGTCTGAAACGTTCGGAACCGCCGGATATAAGAAACTCTCAAAGTAGAAGGCAGAAGAATCAAAACATTTATTTAGGCTCCACAGTAACCAACCCATGAACCAGCAACCCCATTTTGATATATTGATCAAAAGCTTCCAGGCCCAATAAGTACGCCTTGAAAGAGTAACCAGGAGGCTACAGAGAAGCATGATTGCGTAAAGCAAAATCATGTTTCCCCCTCTATGGTAATAAGACTACCCACTGGCCTGAAGTCTTTGTTCAGCTTCCTCCCGTAGGTCAGCTCTGCTACTGGCAGCTCCTGCTTCAGCTGTGGCTGTGGCTGTAACTGTAGCTGTAACTGTCGCTGTAACTGTCGCTGTAACTGTCGCTGTAACTGTCGCTGTAACTGTCGTTGTAACTGTCTCTGGCTCCAACCGGAAAAGGAAGAGAGGATCTTCAAGCTGTCCTCTCCCCTCTTATAGAGTTTTTGACATCATCAAGCACCGCCTGAACGACCAGGGCCGATTGGTTCTTGACTTGGCCCCTCCCCCTAGCATAGCCGTTAACACCTCCCCTCAGCCAGCCCCATGACTCATCACACAGGAAGTTGTCTGCTTCCTGGAATGCTCTTTGGGCTTCCTGCCCCGGAAGAGCAAGCCACAGTGTCCAGAGGCTCAATGAGGTAAGCTGAGTCATTCAAAGAAAACAAAGGCCATTCTGGCTACACTCCACCCCTTGTTATAGGATACATAATCTAATCAGCCATGTATCCTAGAACATACATTGTGATCCAATTACAAAGGAAACTAAAACATATCATTCATTATAAAGCAAAACATATCATTTGGTGACATTCCTAAATATTGGTTTACGATTCAAATGTGATCCACCCCTAGGTCCCAGCAAGATAATCTCTTCAATCAATCATCCCCAAAATAATTATTAATAATTCAAATGTCCACCCCTAAATCCTTGTATCCATTACATAGGATCAATAATATCATAACAATAAAACAACACAGCAAGGATAACACAAAATAAGTAAACAGAACACTATCATCATTTCCACCCCCCTTGAACGATTGGGGCTCAAAATCTTGGGGTGAGGGGTGAAGGTCTCATTTTCCATAGCTTCTTCATGCTGAAATTGGATGTAGAGATGGCCCTGCCCCCAAAAAGTCCCATTCCAGAGGTCATTTCTTTAACAAGCTGGCAGGAATTCCAAGAATGCTACATGCTTAGGCAGTCACCGGAAAGTGCAGGGTGCTTAAGCCTGAAGGAAACAAAACTAGCAACAAGGTTAGCCAAAACAAAGGACAGAAAGAATAGACAAGTATGGACTATAATTCTTCAAATAAAATCATCTCAAGTTTGGTTGAGATTTCAGCCATGCAAAGATCCAACATCAGAGCCAAACTCAGGTGGGAAATGTTTCTTTTCAAAAGGAACACAATGAGGAAGCCAAGAGGATCCCACCCTAGATAGAAACTAAGATTGTCCTCCCAGCCTTTCCCCAAATGTACAAGTTTTCATCCGTTAATCACACAAAGTTACCTTTCCTCTGAGTGGCTTATGGCATTTACCAGCATCAGCCATACCTGTGGAGTCTGTGAATCTATTATTATAACCTATTCACGGTAAAATATATGGTTCAGGGGTACGATTTGGTAATTATTTTCCCCTGAATAGACAACTGTTACAGTGTTGTCCTTCCCATGGGCTATAACTTCTGCAGCCTTTGGAATATCATCTGGCTTCCGTTTTACCCATACCTTAGCTCCTGACTTTATTCTATCAATGGAGCAAGACCCTTTTGCCCCTCTAGTAGTTATTTTGGGAGGAGGGTCAGTTTTCACAAAAGGTATTTTTTCACAGGGGATAATAATGACTTGAACCATCCTATCATTTCTACAAAATTGTACAGGTTTTTTACCCATATTCTGGAGTGTCACAACAATTTCTTTTTGATAATTAGAATCTATCACTCCAGCCAATACATGTATTCCTTGAGCCGCTAATCCTGGTTTAGGTAATATCCGTCCAAGATGATTCTTGGGGATTCTCATACATACTCCAGTAGGGGTTTTTCTTATCTCTTTCCTATTTAACCTAAAATTCTCTATACAATGTAAATCATATCCTGCTGAACCAGGTGTTCCTGGACTTGGTAGTGGGACATCTTCCCTCACAGTCCAAAATTCAATGTTTTGGATCTCACATGTTTGCTGTTCTCTGATCTGCAGATTTGGGGTCATCATTCTGGCTAGAGGTGTACTCCCCCCTAAGGGCCTATTATTCAAATTACGTAAGGCAATAGACAAATTATCCTTCCAATGTCGATATGAATTATTTGAGCTTAATTTTCTCAGCTGTTCTTTCAACAATCCATTCATTCTTTCAATTAGCCCAGATGCTTGTGGGTAATATGGAATATGATATATCCATTCTATATTATTCAACACACAATATCTTTTCACTTCTTTGCCCTTGAAATGTGACCCATTGTCACTTTGAATCTGCATTGGGGTTCCATAATATAAACTTACAATATCTAAAGTTTTACAGGTGTTTTTCTGAGTTGCGTCTTTATAAGGACAAGCCACTAGTACACCTGAATAGGTGTCAACACACGTACATACATATTTACATCCTTTATCCTGGGGTAGTGGGCCAATATAATCTATCTGCCAAATTTGGGCTGGAACTTTTCCCCTTGCTATTTCTCCAGTAACTACCCTAGGAAGAGTTCGTTCTTTTTCTAATTGGCATATACAACACTCCTCTGTTATTTGTTTTAACAACGCATGAGAAATACTGATACCTCGATCCTGTGCCCATCGATGGGTGGCCTGGACCCCTAAATGGCCAGCAGTCTGGTGGACCCATCTTGCTAAGGCTGGGTCATCAGTTGGAGTCGGAGTAGGGACAATACATTCAGTAGCAATCTTTGCTAGTCGATCCGCATGTGCATTGTACTCACGTTCTGGTGTGGTCAGGGTTGCATGAGCATCAACATGAAAAACTGACAGATCTGTAACCAAAGACATGTCCCATATATTTTCCCATAACTCTTTACCCCAAACTTGTTTGCCATGAATCTCCCAATTCTGATTCCTCCATATAGGCATCCACGTAGCTAATCCATTAGCTACCGCCCACGAGTCAGTAAATATATGACACTGTCCTCCTTTCTCTGCTCTGATGGCCTGATGCACTGCCATCAGTTCAGCATATTGGCTACTTCCACCTATCCCAGAACTTTCCAGAGTTCTCCTTGTACAGGGGTTATAGGCTACTGCTTTCCAATGTCTCTTCTGTCCTAAATATTTTGCTGTCCCATCAGTAAACCAAGCATGTTTCTTCTGTTCTTCATTTAGTCCGTCATATCCATTATTCCATTTCACTAAGGATGGTACCATCTGTTGCTTAGATTCAAGGGGCTTTTCATTGCTCTCAGTATCAATGTTCGCCACAGATTCATGTAGAGCAGAAACTCCATTTTTGCCTGCTCTGGACCTATTCTGAATATACCACTTCCATTTGATTATGCTTGCCTCTTGTGCATGTCCAATTCTGTGAGAAGCTGGGGTACTCATTACCCAAGTCATAATTGGAATTCCAGGCCTTAATACCACTTCATGACCCAGAGTTAGTTGCTCAGTTTCTACTAAAGCCCAATATGCAGCTAACAGCTGCTTCTCAAAAGGTGTATATTGCACTCCAGATGAGGGCAGTTTCCTTGACCAAAAGCCTAAAGGTACACTTCGGCTTTGTTGTTTTTGCCACAGACTCCAATTTGCATAGTCATCTTGTACAGTCACTTGTAACTCCACTGGCCCATTTTGCATAGGCCATAAGTCTAGAGCTAATTGAATAGCAGCCTTTGCTTCCTCAAAAGCTCTACTTTGTTCAAGTCCCCAGTCAAATTCATATTTCTTTCTGGTGACTTTATACAAGGGTTTTAAAATCTGTCCCAAATGTGGGATGTGGTGTCTCCAATAACCAAACAGCCCTATGAACTTTTGGGCCTCTTTCTTATTGGTAGGGGTGGGAAAATCCTGGATTTTTTGTCGAGCTTGTGGGAGAATTTCTCGCAGTCCTCTATTCCACTGTATCCCCAAGAATTTTACAGTTTGAGCTGGCCCTTGAACCTTTGCGGGGTTGATTTCCCATCCTTTGCTTTTCATATGGTCAATTAATAATGCTAAACTCTCCTCCACCTCCTTTATATTCTTTCCCTGTATCATGATGTCATCTATGTAATGTGTAAGCTGTACACCAGGTAACTTTAATTCATCCAAATGTTCAGCTACAATCCTGTGGCAAATAGTTGGGCTATGAATATATCCTTGCGGCAGGCGTGTAAATGTATACTGTCGGCCTTGCCAAGTAAAAGCAAACTGATTCCATTGCTTGGGGTCTATTGGGATTGTAAAGAAGGCATTGGCCAAATCAATAACTGCATACCAAGTCCCTTCACGTTTTTGTATTCTCTCTATTAAAGTAACCGTGTCTGGGACAGCAGCATACAAGGGAGGAGTCACTTTGTTCAGCTGTCTATAATCTACTGTCATCCTCCATGTTCCATCTGACTTTCGGACTGGCCAGACAGGGTTGTTCCATTGAGTAGTTGTAGGGACTAACACTCCTGCCTCAACACATTCTCTTATAGTGTTGGCAATTTCATCTTGCCCACCTGGCACACGATATTGCCTCAAAGTAATTATTTCAGAAGGTTCGGGCAAAGTGATTGGATCCATCTTGATTTTCCCCACTAAGACTGCATTAATGCCTATTTTCCTCACAGCAAATTGGTATTTCCCTTCGGGTAAATTTAAGGTCATACCCTTCAATATGTCTATTCCAATGATGTATTCGGGAATAGGCACAATAACCACACTATATTCTTTCTTGGGCAACCGTCCAATTTTCATCATTAATTTAACTTGCCTGGATGATATTTCAGTCCCTCCTAGTCCTGTAATGGTAATAGGAGTTCCATGGCTGAACTTGTCTGGATTTCCATAAATAAGGGTGGCCTCGGCCCCAGTATCTATTAATGCCTCAGTTACCGTACTTGACCCATTTTTCCAATATATGGTCAAGTTAATGTGAGGTCTACAATCCAGCCTGTGTATTTCCTTAATTTGGACTGGGGCTCGGCCTGTTCCCTAGTATTCCCTTTCATATGATTCACTTGGGTTTGAAGGTTCAACATCTGTAGTATTTGCAGGAGCAGTTCTTATTTCCCTATCTCTCCTGTTATCAAGGCCTTTATCTCTGTACATTCTATATAATTCATTGGTTGGAATTCCATCTATCATTTCAAAACCTACCCCTGCTCTCAATAAAGCAGTAAACATTTCTTTCCTTGTTACTCTCCTTTGGCGCCAAGTTTGCTGGTTATTCACTCTTCTCTCTCGAGGAGATCTATCCCTTCCCCAGTCACCTAAGTCATGTAACTGTAAAATCTTATTTATCACTGTTGTAAGACGGTTCCCTACTTCTCCAAGTAATAAATTCAAAATTAGTTGTTTATAAGCAGGGGGAGCTGTCCTAATTATTAAATTCCTATGAGGCAGTCCCATTGGATCATTGTAATATTTGTCTGCAGTTCCTATCATAATGGCAGTCTTCATTACCTCCTCCTTTAGTCTCATGATACAATCTCTAAGTGAATACCAGGGTCTGTGCTCAGTGGGCCACATAGAATCAGTAGCATATCTCTTATTGCATCCCACAGCGGCTAATGCCAACAGAGTAGTCCTGCTATCACCATCTCCTTGCTGATGATGTTCCCTAAAAGCTTGTTGAACTAGAGGATCATGGCTGATACCTATGAATCTCATGCAGTCTGTCCCATCTACTGATATTCCACTGGCCCCTTGATCACTGAGTCTTACCATCCAAGATATCAATGGTTCTCCTATTCTTTGGCTGAATCTACTCAAAATATCTGTGACCTCTTGCGGTGAGAAATCTTCCTGAATTTCCCTTGTAACTGAATCTTCACCTCGGGTTTCTGTCTTCCTCCTTTGTATGGGTCGAGCCCTTGTCTGATCATTTAACCATCTCCTATTCTCTGTGTGAGGCACATCCTGAACCCCAGTAGTGTTTTGTGCCTCAGCCCCTAACATTGTCTCATTCTCTCCCCACTCACTTCCTCTGCCACCATGGCTAGGACGAAGCAGGCAGTCAGGCTCTTTCTGGGCTGGGTTGAAATGCACTCTGGGCTTTTTTGGTCTCCTGTTGCTCTTAGCCACATTAATAGAAAAGTTCTCATTTGAGTCAGTTTGGTCTCCTGCTATCTGAGATTCCCCTTCTTCCTGTGCGGTAGGAGTGCCCCCATGTCTTTCACTTAATCTCAATCTTTCGTATACTAGCCGGTAGGCTGATAACACTATCCAGCTTTGCCTAGATAGTGATGCCCCTGACTGAATCCCAACTTCTCGTAAACACTTTTCCAAATCCCTAGGATCTCCTCTCCGTAGCCTTGGTTCCCAGTTTTCACAGGGTCCAGCTTTTTTAGCCAATTCTTTTGCTAGGGAGGAATAAAATGGATCCTCCCATCCTGGGATATTCATCTCTTCCTCTGGAATTGTTCTGCTTCTAAATAGAGATCTTATACCTAGCGATCCCATCCTCGTCGCCAAATGTATTAGGAGGGCAGAGTTTATAATCTCAAAGAGGATCATAAACATGTCTGAAACGTTCGGAACCGCCGGATATAAGAAACTCTCAAAGTAGAAGGCAGAAGAATCAAAACATTTATTTAGGCTCCACAGTAACCAACCCATGAACCAGCAACCCCATTTTGATATATTGATCAAAAGCTTCCAGGCCCAATAAGTACGCCTTGAAAGAGTAACCAGGAGGCTACAGAGAAGCATGATTGCGTAAAGCAAAATCATGTTTCCCCCTCTATGGTAATAAGACTACCCACTGGCCTGAAGTCTTTGTTCAGCTTCCTCCCGTAGGTCAGCTCTGCTACTGGCAGCTCCTGCTTCAGCTGTGGCTGTGGCTGTAACTGTAGCTGTAACTGTCGCTGTAACTGTCGCTGTAACTGTCGTTGTAACTGTCTCTGGCTCCAACCGGAAAAGGAAGAGAGGATCTTCAAGCTGTCCTCTCCCCTCTTATAGAGTTTTTGACATCATCAAGCACCGCCTGAACGACCAGGGCCGATTGGTTCTTGACTTGGCCCCTCCCCCTAGCATAGCCGTTAACACCTCCCCTCAGCCAGCCCCATGACTCATCACACAGGAAGTTGTCTGCTTCCTGGAATGCTCTTTGGGCTTCCTGCCCCGGAAGAGCAAGCCACAGTGTCCAGAGGCTCAATGAGGTAAGCTGAGTCATTCAAAGAAAACAAAGGCCATTCTGGATACACGGTCCCTCACTGTCTGTGTGTGTGATCTTGGATAAATCATTTTAACACTCTGGACCTCAGTTTTTTCTCCTGTTAAATGAAGGGGTTGGACTGAGTTATCTCTAAGGTCTTTTACATCTCCAATTATCTATGATATAACATTTCTAAATCACTCTTCTGTATTCAGACCACAGGCCATGTTGGTTTTAGGAGAAAGAGTTGTTGTGCAGTCATTTTTCAATTGGATATGACTTTATGACCCCATTTAGGATTTTCTTGGCAAAGAGTGGTTTGCCGTTTCCTTCTTCAGCTCATATTACAGATGAGGAAATTGAGGCAAAGAGGGTTAGGTGACTTGCCCAGGGTCATATGGTTAGTAAGTGTCTGGGATCAGATTTGAGCTCAGGAAAATGACTACAGACCCAGCTCTATATCCTCTGTACCACCTAGCTGCCCTAGGGGAATAAGGCCAACTAATGCATACAGTAGCTGGCATATTTTCCTCCTGGATAGACTGTATAAACACTGAATGAGATGGCAGTGTGACAGTCAGCATGATGTAGTGGAGAGGATAGTTGGCTTGAGTCAGGAAGACTTGTGTTCAAATCCTGTCTCCTCTTTCCTAGCTGTGTGACTCAGGAACAATGGAAAGATCTCTTTATAAGTTTAGCACTGCCCAGTTGATTGTGAATCCAAATAACTCCCATTATACTGGGATGTTGGGGTCCACATTCTCACTTTTGGATTAATCATTCTATTCTCTTGGCCAAAGGTGAACTCTCCACAGAGGTACAATAAGCCCAGTATTCAGACTCCAGCACTAAAACTTCCTTTGTGAGGAAGGGACAAGAGAATACCTTCGCCTTGCTACAGAAACCACCGAGGCACTAATGCAATACTTACAAAAATAGAAAATCCTCTCATAACAATTCAACCTGGTATTTTACTCCATTGAAGTCTATTCTTCACGGTCCTCTGGTGGAGTGAATCTTTCTAATGGCTTGCACTTATGGTGCCGAGTAGAAACGAAGGCAATAAAGAAGCCCCAAAATGTTTTATGGTTTGGACTATTTTTAAACTAATTTCTTTGCAAATGAAAAAGGAGTGCCTCACTAAGTAGTCTAAGAGCCTCCCACAACCTTTTAGCAGGTTCTGTTTTCCCTCGGTGTGTCTGCTCAGAGCCCTGGGCCTAGGTGCCTCACAGATAATCCACATTTCTTTGCAGTCACTTGCCACAAGTGGGGCCTGTCTGGGGAGATTCTTCTTTGGGTTAGGTGCCTAGGGATAGAGAAAATTAATTTGCTATCCAAGTCATCATCATTATCCAATTGAATTATCAAGCACCCAACAATTTTGCTAAACACTGTAAAAAGGGCACTGAATTACTAGTCCCTGGAAGCTTATCAGGAATACCAGCAATGCTAATATATGGTCACATGTGAATCATAAACATGAACAAAAAGATAAATTCATAACTGAGGGGAAAGAAGCCAAATTGGCATGTTATTATTATTATTATCAATAGTAAAAACTGAGAAGCAATGGGACTTTGGGAGAGAGCTAGCCTCAGAGCCAGAAAGACTTGGGTTCAAGTCTTGCCTCTGATACATCCTGGTTTTGTGATTCTGGGCAAGTTTTTTACCTGTCAGTGCTCTGAGAAACTCCTTAACACTATACATTGCAGAGAAAGTACATACATTGGAAAAGGGAGTTTTCTCAATCAGGAATTCCTGATACCAAGAAAATTAAAGTATAATCTTCAGTAATTTTTTTTTATTATCCTATGTTATGGAATTGCTTGTTTTATTCCATGAATTAAAAATAAAAAAAGATACAGTCTCTGTCCTATTCTCTCATCCTATTGCAGCAAATTAATACTGTCATTAGGAATGATCGAAGCTCGTGTTTGTAGGTGCTTTACAGCTTACAAAGCCCTTTCCTTCCAACAGCCCTATGAGGCAGGTAGCATAAGTATTACTATCCTCTTTTTCAGGAAACTGAGGCTTACATAGCAAGGATACCAATGATCATTCTGTAAGGAGCAAGGCTGAGAGACTTGGTCTTCTGATTGCACATACAATGTTCATATATATATATATATATGTGTGTGTGTGTATATACATATCAATAACCACGATTCCATCAGCTGTTCTCCAGCTCTACAGGTCTAATAGCCAGTAGGACATGGTATAAAACACTGGATTTGAAGTTATAAGACCTGAGTTCAAATTCCTGATTTGATACACACTTGGTATGATAACACAAGCAAATCATTTAATTTTTCTGAACATGTTTCCTTATCTGCAAAATATGGATAATACAGGCACTTTCTTCACAGGCTTCTGGGAGGAAAGCACTCTGTATGCCTCCAAGTGCTATAGGAATATGTTGGGTGTCCAGTATAACATCATTAAAATGTCATTCCCTCTTTCTGTCCCTTCCTCTCTCCCCCCAAATGTGTTTCTCTCCATTTTGCCTCTCTCCTTTTTCTTTTTTCTCCCTCCCTCTCCTCACTATCTTTTCTCTATCTATCCCCTCACTCTCTTTTCTCCATCTATCCTCCCCTTTCTTTTCTCCACTTCTATCTCACCATTCTCTTCGTTTCTTGGGCTAGAAATCTTAATCATTGTTGATTCTTCACATTTCTTCAGTCCTTATACTCAGTAAGTCTCCAAATTTTGCCATTTACCCTTCAAAATATGTCAGATTTTTCCTTTCATCTCTGTTCCTGTTGCCCCCTCCCCTATTGCTGGTCATAATTAACTTACTTCTGGATTATGACCCCAATTTCTTCTATCCTAGTCTTTTTGCCTCTTGCCTGTCCTTTTCCAAATTCTTCTTGTGTATGCCCATTGGGCTTATCTTTCTAAAATAACACTTTTTATTATACCACGATTCTCCTATTCCAGACTCTATAATAAAACTGATCTGTAACAATATTTAGTACAGCGGTTTCCTAATGCCTCTTATTTGATGGCCGAAGTCTCCTATTTCTAGGCTTTCCAAAATCTGTCCCTATCTCATCTATCTTGCCTGGAAATATCTGCTTTCTCTCCCTTTTTATTGGTTTCTTTTCATACCCATTTCTGCTTTTCACTATTCTTCAACATTTATCCCCTTATCCAGTCATGCCTACCTCTGCCTGGCTCACACCTACCTTAAACTTGTTCCCAAACCCTTGTCTTTGCCTATGCTGTTCTGTTTTCTGTAATACCCTCTCACTGACCTCTTGCCTTTTCAAGTCAACTTAAGAAAAACAAAAATAAACTGCTCTATAGTAGACTTTATTTGCCCTATGTCCCATCCTTAAAGAACCCAACATTCAAATCCCATCTCCTTCATGACATTATGATTTTGCCTCTCTGGATATCATAGAATATTAAAGTTGGAAGGTGTCTTGGTGAAAATCAAGTCCAATGGTCAAACTTATTTGTCTCAAAATCCCCCCCACTTTGAGTAATTTCAGTTGTGTCCAAATTTTTGTGACCCCATTTGGGCTTTTCTTGGCAAACATACTGGAGTGGTTTGCTATTTTCTTATCTAGTTTATTTTACAGATGAGGAAACTGAGACAGATGGAATTAAGTGACTTGCCCAGGGTCGCACAACTAGTAAGTGCCTGAAGCCAGATTTGAACTCAGAAAGATGAGTCTTCCTGACACCAGGGCTGGCACTCAATCCCTTGTGCCACCTAGCCACCCTGAGAATACCTGTATACTCTTAGAAATAATTGCGGACCTCCCAAAGAGCCTCTGTTTATGTGGGTTGTATCTATTGACTGTATTAGAAATTAAAATATATTAGTACTACTGTATTATGAAATAATTTTTACCTCTTGGACCCCTTGAAAAGGTATTCAGGTCTTCCAAGGGCCCTAGGAATATACTTTGAGAACCAACAATCTAGTAAAGTTGCTTCACTTAACAGATATGAACCCTGAAACCTCCAGATTGTGTGACTTTTCCAAGGTCACACAGATTCATAAGAAGCAGAGCTGATATTCACTCCCAGGACCTGTGACTCTGCATCTAGTCAGTCCTCTTTTTACAAAGATGCACTGTCATTCTGTGAAGCAATTGTTTGACATTCATGCAGCCAATTAGTAAGAAAGCCCCAGTTTTGAACTCAGGACTCTCAATGTTCTTTCCATCGTATGACATGTCATCTGATTGTCCCATACTCAGTAACACAGTTAAACTTTCAATTCCTCTTTAAATTATTTTATTTGTGTTAATTTTGTCTGAGACAAAATTCTAAGAGCAGGGTCCAGACTACTTATAGGACCAAGTGTGCCCATCCCCTACAACACCATGCATGGTGGGAACTTAAATGCTTGCCTGTTGCTTCTATGATTGCTTAAGAGTAGTCATGGGGGTTCCCTATTTAAACTAAGAAAGGAGTCCTTAAACTATAATCTGGGAGGAAATATGTGGCAACTTCAGTTTGGAATCTTTTCATGTTTCCATTACCTTGCTTTGCATGTAAGTGAGTATGCTCTAGAAATAGTGTGACATGAAGGATTGTGAACTTTATTACCCATTCCAGCCAGAGATACCTGCCTAGACAACTATGGACAGGACAGAGGCAGTAAGAAAGCACATAATTCAGTGAGATGCTGTGTTGTGCCAACCTCAATCTGCTATTCCCATCAACCCTAATTATAATCAACTAATTCTATTAGTTTCTTAGACCCATTTCAAGACAGAGTACATTATACTAAGCAACTTCTATCTAGTAATGGAGTTATGCTCTTTATATCAGGTCCTTATTCTACCCAGCAGAGCAGAAAGAACATTTTGCATTAATGTTCTTATAGAGAAGTATATGAGCTCCCACTTAAAAAACAACTACGACTTTGCTTCTTTGGTCAATTACTTTGGTCTTCCAGATCCAAAAATACACTCCATATTTATCTACTGACTTTAGGGAAGGATGGGAATGCCTTGGAAAGGAAGAGATACCTTGGTTAGCTGGAAGTAATATGGAATGAAAGGTGGTAAAGTGTTAATAATTTCTGTATTTTTGTTGTGTGGAAAACAGCAACTCCAGGGACTGTTTCCAAATGTTAGTCTCATCTGGGAAGATGCTGATATTCTCCATTCCCTGTAGCTAGCATGCAAGTGCTATACAGTTATTATGTATTAAGAAATAGACATTTAAAAAGCAAATGCATTGTATATTTATTCACAGTGATGGGACAGGTGACCCTCATGATAGACATGATTGCTGAGAGTAAACTGCAGAGTAAATGGAAGCACTTAGTCTAATAATTGAAATGTATTGGCAGTTCCTTAGTGGGGTAATGTGTTTTCTCTGAGCAAACTGGCAAAAGAGTGTCTGAGTTCATTTCAGATGCTTGCCTAAGGCAGGGCTTCTTAAACTTTTTCCACTGGTGACCCCTTTTTGCATTTTAGTAGCATTTGTTGGCATTCCATGGAGCGACGGCATGCACAGGGCAAAGTGCACATGCTTTGTGTTCAGAAGGAAGTCTGCGGTGAAGTTGAGTGATGGAACACGGGCTGGAGCTGCCAGAAACACCTCGGATTCATCATATGTTTGATTTTGAATTAATATTTGGTCATTGCACGTTCAGAAACTTTTACTGTTACCCAATTTTTCGTGACCCTATATGGGATCATGACCCACAGTTTAAGAAGTGTTGGCCTAAGGTATAGATTCCTGTTTGAACTTTACCTGTCCTATACAAAGCCTTTGGACTTATTACTGTCATTTGTAAATCTGGTCTGAAGAACTGTTCTCATGATGTTCCCAGCACTTCTGTCTCCTAATTTGATCTCAGTGGCTTGAATTGGTTAACTTCTTTCCTTCTATATTGGGTTCTTTTTATATTACCCTTTATTTAACTTTCAACTTTCAGTCTCCCTGCCCTCCCCTTCGGTTTTGTATCTTCTCTACCCATCAAATTTTTCTCTCCAACAAAAAATGATGTAGAAAGATTGTATGGCCTCACCAGTGTTATGTGCTCCTTCTACTACTGTAGATCACAGCTCTTCTACATCCTTAAAAAAACAACAACAACAACAACCAGCAAAACATTCTGTCTCTGTCCCTCTGCCCAGTATAGTTCAGATTTACAAGGGGAGAAATCCACAGTAACAGTCTATAATTGGAAAGCTACATAATTTGAAAAATTTACCCAGGGATATTGGTTCATTGTCCCACAGACCAATGTTAGCTTCATTGCCGATGGAAGCTTAGACAACATCAGAGAATACTTTTCTGAATAATTTTGGTGGTGGTTTTTTTTAGTTATATGAGTTTGGGCTAGGTACTGATCAATTTTCTATTTTATCATCCATATAAAAATCCCTGAGAATGGGATTCTTGATGAAAACAAGAGAAAGGAACAGGTAGGCTTTTTTAGACTTTTTTTCTACCAAAAAAAGAAAGGTTTTTAAAATTTTTTTTCTACAGGAGAAAACATCTTAAGAGTCTGTGTGATGTAGAAAATATAAAATACTGCTATATTTATTGTTGCTGATAAAATTTATTTTTTGATTCAATAGAACAAAATGCAACTTTAAAGGAAACATGGTATCTCCCATGAACATGTTCTGATTATACTATATTCCATTAAATATCTATAAGCTTGGAGATAACTGTATTCAAGTATCCTCTGAGCATCAGCATCAGGTGAAGAACAAAAAGGGGTCACATGCTCTTAAAAAGTGTCAGCTACTATCACAGGAGAAGTTCTGTTCAAAATCTGAATAGAAAGGGATTTCCTCTTTGGGAATCTTGGGTGTGGTAGATTAGATGACCTCTAAGGTCTTTTCTACCTTTAAGTCCTATGATCCCATGATATGAGCTATAGAAATTGAAAGAAGGAAGAGCCACTTTTTAAATTTTTTCTCTTCTTTTTTAAAAATAGTCTTTTTTTCCCATTACAACTCAAGACAATTTTTAGCATTCACTTTTACAAGATTTTGAGTTCCAAATTTTTCTCCCACCCTCCCTCCCTCCTTCCCCTTCCCTCTTCCAAAAATGGTCAGCAATTTGATATAAGTTATATATATGTGCTATCATGTAAGACATATTTCCATATTAGTCACAGTTGTGAAAGAAGAAACAGATCAAAAGAAAAAACCACAAAAAAGAATAAATTGAAAAAAGTGTGCTTTGATCTGCATTCAGAGTCCATCAGTTCTTTATCTGGATATGGATAGCATTTTCCTTCATGAGTCCTTTGTTCTTGTCTTAGATCATTGTGTTGCTGAGAAGATCTCAGTCATTCATACCTGACCATCACACAATGTTGCTGATACTGTGTACAATGTTTTCTTGGTTCTGCTCATTTCACTTTGTATCCATTCATAGAAACATTTCCAGGTTTTTCTGAAATTTGCCTGTTCATCATTTCTTATTGCACAATATTATTCCATTATATTCATATGCCACAGCTTGTTCATCCTTTCTCCAATTGATGGGCATCCCCTCAATTTCTAATATTTTGTCACCATGAAAAGGGTTACTATAAATATTTTTTGCACACATAGATCTTTTCCCCTTTTTAATGTTCTCTTTGAGATATAAACCTAGTAGTGGGATTGTTGGATCAAAGGATATGCATATTTTGGTTGCCCTTTGGGCATAGTTCCAAATTGCTCTCCAGAATGGTTGGATCAGTTCACAATTCCACCAACAGTGTATTAGTGTCCCAATTTTCCCACATCCTCTCCAACATTAATCATTTTCCTTTTTTGTCATGTTAGCCAATCTGATAGGTGCGAGGTGGTACCTCAGAGTTGTTTTTAATTTGCATTTCTCTGATCAAAAGTGATTTAGAGCACTTCTTCATATGTCTATAGATAGCTTTTATTTCTTCTTCTGAACACTGCCTGTTCATATCCTTTGAGATTTATCAATTGGGGAATGACTTGTATTCTTATAAATTTAACTTAATTATCTATATTTTTTAGAATTGAGACCTTTATCAGAGACACTTGCTGTAAAGATTGTTTCCCAGTTTTCTGCTTTCCCTCTAATCTTGGTTCCATTGGTTTTGTTTGTGCAAAAGCTTTTTATTTTAATATAATCAAAATCATCTATTTTACACTTTGTAATGCTCTCTCTCTCTCTCTCTCTCTCTCTCTCTCTCTCTCTCTCTCTCTCTCTTGTTTGGTCATGAATTCTTCCCTTCTCCATAGATCTGACAGGAAGACTATTCTTTACTCTTCTAATTTCCTTATTGTGTCACCCTTTATGTCTAAACCATGTCCCCATTTTGATCTTATCTTGGTATATGGTATGATACGTTGGTCTATATCTAGTTTTTGCCCTATTGCTTTCCAGTTTCCCCCCCAGTTCTTGTTAAATAGTGAGTTCTTATGCCAAAGGCTGGAGACTTTGGATTTATTAAACACTAGGTTACTATGGTAATTTACTACTATGTCTTGTGTACCTCATCTATCCTAGTGATCCACCCCTCTGTTTCTTAGCCAGTACCAGATAGTTTTGATGATTACTGCTTCATAATATAGTTTGAGATCTGGTATTGCTAGGCCACCTTCTTTTGTATTTTTTTTCTTTAATTCCCTTTATATTCTTGACCTTTTGTTCTTCTAGATTAGCTTTGTTGTTATTTTTTCTAGTTCTATAAAATAATTTTTCAGTAGTTTGGTTGGTATGGCACTGAGTAAGTAAATTAACTTAAGTAGAATTGTTATTCTTATTATATTGGCTTAGCCTACCCATGAGCAATTGTGTTTATATTATAGTTCCTGGGTTTGTCTTGGCAGGTAGACTCACAAGTATTTTATATTGTTTATAGTTATTTTAAATGTAATTTCTCTTTCTATCTCTTGTGCTATGCTTTGTTGGTTATATAAAGAAATACGCATGATTTAGGTGGGTTTATGTTATATCCTGCAACTCTGCTAAATTTGTTAATTATTTCAAGTAGTTTTTTTTAGTGGATTCTCTAAGTATACCATCATAGCACCTGCAAAGAGTAATAATTTTGTTTCATCATTGCCTATTCTAATTCCTTTGATTTCTTTTTCTTCTCTTATTGCTATAGCTAACATTTCTAGCACTATATTGAATAATAGTGTTGATAACTGGCATTCTTGCTTCACCCTGATCTTATTGGGAAGGGTTATAGCTTATCCCCATTGCAGATAATGCTTGATGATGTTTTTTAGGTATATACTGCTTATCATTTTAAGGAATGCTCCCTTTATTCTTGTGTTCTCTATGTTTTTAAGAGGAGTGGGTGCTATTAATTTGTCAAAAACTTTTTCAGCATCTATTAAAATAATCAAATGATTTCCGTTGATTTTGTTATTGATATGGTCAATTATGTTGATAGTTTTCATAACACTGAACTGATCTTGCATTCCTGGTATAACTCCTACTTGGTTGTACCGTATGATCCTTGTGATATATTGCTGTAACCACTTTGCTAGCATTTTGTTCAAACTTTTTGCATCAATATTCATTAGGGAAATTGGTTTATAATTTTCTTTCTCTGTTTTAGCTCTTCCTGGTTTAGGTATCAACACCATATTTGTGTCATAAAGGAGTTTGGTAGGATTCCATGTATTTTTCCCAAATAGTTTATAGAGTATTGGAATTAATCTTTCAGTTTTTGGTAGAATTCACTTGTGTACCCATCTGGCCCTGCGGATTTTTTCTTAGGTAGTTCATTAATGGCTTATTCAATTTCTTTTTTCTAATATGGGGCTATTTAGGTATTCTGTTTCCTGATCTGTTCACCTAGGTAATTTATATTTTTATAAATATTATTGATTTTGTTCAGATTGTCAGATTTATTGGTATATAATTCGGCAAAATATTTCCTAATGATTGCTTTAATTTCTTCTTCATTTGTTGGTGATTTTACCCTTTACTGGATATTTGGTTTTCTTTATTAAAAACATCAAATTAACCAATGGCTTATCTGCCTTATTGATATTTTGCATAAAACCTGATCCTAATTTTATTTATTAGCTCAATAATTGTTCTTTTTTTTCTTTCAATTTTACTAATCTCACCCTTGATTTTCAGGATTTTCAATTTGGCACCCAGTTGCAAAATTTTAATTTGTTCTTTTTCTAATTTTTTTGGTTGCATGTCCAATTCATTAATCTGCTCTTTCTCTATTTTGTTGGTGTAAGAATTTAGAGAAATAAATTTTCCTGAAAGTACTGCTTTGGTGGCATCCCACAAAGTTGGGATATTGTCTCATTGTTGTCATTCTCTTTAATGAAATCATTGATTGTGTCTGTGACTTGTTCTTTTTATTTCTATTTATTTTTAATGAACCCTGGTGAGGCACTATGGGGAATTTATTTGAACACTGTGGGTTCATTTTTTCTATTTATTTTTATTTTATTTAGTTTTCTTTTTATTGACGTTCTTTATTATTTAGTTTCCAATTAAATTTTTAATCTCTCTTTCCACTGCCCTTTGTTGAATGTAATTTTTTTTACATCATGATCTGAAAAGAATACATTTACTATTTCTGCCTTTCTACATTTGATTTTGAGGTTTTGTGCCCTAATACATGGTCAGTTTTTTGTGTAGGTGCCATGTGCTGCTGAGAAAACAGGTATATTCCTTTCTGCTCCCATTCAGTTTTCTCTAAAAGTCTGTCATATCTAACTTTCCTAATATTCTATTCACCTCCTTAGTTTCTTACTTGTTTATTTTTATTGTTGGATTTATCAGGTTATGAGAGAGGACAGTTGAGGTCCCTCACAAGTATAGTTTTGCTGTCTATATCTCCCTATAACTCATTTAACCTCTTTAAGAATCTGGATTCTATACCACTTGATACATATATGTTTAGTATTGATATTGCTTAATTGTCTATGGTACCTTTTAGCAAGATGTAGTTTCCTTCCTTATCTCTTTTAATTAGATCTTTATTATTTTTTTTTGCTTTTGCTTTGTCTGAGATCAGGATTGCTATCCCTGCCTTTTTTACTTCAGCTGAAGCATTATAGATTCTGATCTAGCCCTTACATTTATTCTGTGTTTCTCTGTTTCATTTGTTTTTTGTAAACCACACATTGTAGGATTCTGGTTTTTGATCCCCTCTGCCCTACACTTGCATTTTATTGGAGAGTTCATCCCATTCACTTTCACAGTTATGATTACTGTGTATTTCCCTCCCTCCTACTTTTCTTCCTGTTTGTCCTCTTTCTCCTTTCACCCTTTCCCTTCTCACCAATGTTTTGCTTCTATCTCCTCCCCTGATCTGTCCTCTCTTCTGTCAGTCCTGCTCCTCTCTCCTGTCAGTCCTGCTCCTTTCTCTTTACTTAATCTTCTTCCCTTCTACTTTCTTGTTAGGTAAGATAGATTTCTATATTCAACTGACTGTGTATATTATTCCCTCTTTGAGCTGATGCTGATGAGAGTAATGTTTAATTTATGCCCATAACCCACCTTCCCATCTTTCCCACCACTGTAACAGGCTTTTTGTGCTTCTTCATGTAAAATAATTTACCCCATTCTACCTTTCCCTTCCTTCTGTACCTAGTGTACTCCTCTTTCTCATCCCTTAATTAATGTTTTTATGTTATTCCCTCAAATTCACCTTATTAGCATACCCTCTCTCTCTCTACATATATATATTCCTTCTAGCTGCACTATTAGTGGTAGACTTTTTAAGAATCACAAGTATCATCCCTCCCTCTCTCTCTTTCTCTTTCTCTCTCTTTCTCTTTTCCTCTCTTCTTCCCTCCCTCCCTCCTCTTTATATGTCTATGTACATATGTATGCATGTGTGCATACATGTATATGTGTATATCTCCTTTCTCTTATGATCTCAGCATGCAGTCAGCGCTTTGTTCAAAGATGGAATGAGTTCTCATTTAAATGAGTTCCCCCCCCCACAAAAAAAGATTCACCAGTAATATGACATGTCTAAAACAAAATATTTTATGGGAATGAAAAGGCCAATTCAATTAGAATAGAATTTAGTGTCTATTAATGATAATCTTAATGAGGATAGCAAGTGTTATTCCTCACAGTGCCTCTCCAGGGTTCAACAATTATTTTCCAATCATGCAGATATGAATTGATTTGGGAACCCAGATCTTCTTCAGATATCTTCAGATATAGCTGAGGCTTTTGTGTATTTTCCCATAGTTTAGAAGTAACCTTCATTGGTGTTATGGAAGAAGAAACATACTCAGAACCAGGAGATTTGAGGCCAAATCCTAGATACTCTAAGCCTCAGGATTATTTTTATCTGTAAAATGAAGATAGTAATACTTGAGTGTCCTACCTTATTAGACTATTAAAACACACCTAAGAGCACAGTGTCTTACATGTGGTTGGCATTTATGAAATGTTTATTATAAAAGTATTATTAATTATAATCATAACAATGAACACCAGCATGGCAGAGTAGAAAGAGGACCAGCTTTGGAGTCAAAACCTGGGTTCAAGTCCTGCTTCTGATACCTTCTGGTTGTGACTCTGAGCAAGTCACTTAATCTCCCAGGCAATTCTCTAAGACTACAAAATGTGGAGCAGTTACAGATCTGACCTGTACTGGCTTAGTGGCAAAAGGACACTCTCACTTAACCTCTCACTTCCTTTGACAAGATTATAAACTATAAATGAGCTGTCATCCTGCTCCAAGAAGGGAATTGCACTGATGACATAAACATAAATCATAACAGTAATGTAAAAAAAATCACAACATTCAATGAATATAAAATTCCATGAGAAATGCCTTAGACTCTGTTGACCCCCAGTCTCTCATCTCCAACTATCTTTTACATGTCTATTGGATGTCCAGTAAATATTTTAAACCAATATGTCCAAAATGGAACTCATTATCTTTCCCCCAATCCATTTCCTCTCTTACTTTCCCTATTATTGTAGAGGGCTATTTCATCTTCTCTGTCTTGCAACCCAGGAATCATCCTGTACTCCTCACTATGTCTTACCTGCACCCTCTCTCTTCCCACATCTCATCTGTTCCCAAGGCCAGCTGATTTCACTTTTGCAACATCCCCTCAAATCCAGTTTTCTTATACCTTGCTTCCCAATATGTAGTCTTTGATCTAGTAACACTGGCCTCTTGACTGTTCCATGAAGGAAATAATCCATATTTCTGCTCTGGACATTTTCTCTGGCTATCTCCCATATCAGAACACTCTCCCTACTTTGCTCTGACTACCAAGCTTGGTTTCCTTTAAGACCCAACTAGAATTTCATCTTTCACTTGAAGATTTCCCCATCCCCTCTTATTTCTAATGTCTTCCCTCTGATTATTGCTGTCTTATCATGTGTATAGCTTGGTTTGTACATATCTGCACGTTGTCTCCTCCATTAGATTGTAAGCTCCTTGAGGGCAGGGACTATCTTTTGCCTCCTTTTGTATCCCTAGTGCATAACACAATGCTTGGTACATAGGAGGCATGTAATAAACATATATTCTTTGTCTGATTGAAAAATACCAAGATGTTATTACTAGATGTTTCCCACAAATCCTAATTAAATTGTATTCAATGAAATGGTTCTCATGTATTTTGGGATTTAAAATCTGATATAAATGTTTCTCAACTTTCAAATACTTGAGTGACACATCTGGGCCTGTTTCCCTTTAGCCTCAGTGCCCTGGTCTGTCAGCTACTCAACAAACAGGACATGCCATGCCTGTCTTGGCACCTGACTAGAATCCGGGTTAAGTTTGATTTACAGTGCATTCCTACAAGTGCAGCTTTCATTAAGATGAAAGATGCCCATTGACAAGCCTAAAAGAAAACAGCAGAAACCACATTGCTGATTTTGCATTTTCCATAGGATCTAGCGGCAAAAAATAAATAAATAAATAAAACCAAAAGAACCCAGAAAAACCTCTCCAAACTCATTCTATCATAGCCCTTGCAGAACAGCTTTGTTGGTTTCTCCATTTTCTGGGAGGCCTTTGCCTTTACTATTCCCTGGAATCAACACTCTCCTCACTGACCCCTCTTTCCTCTGTAAAGCTGCCTCCTTTCCTGTCTTATGCATTCCTCAAACCATACTACTAGTCAATGTTGAACCTTGGGGACAAATTCAAGACTCTCACTCTTCAAGGTGAGGCACATCCATTTCAGCCCCTAAATGAGGAAATTGCTGGTGCAGAAAATGACTGAACAAAAGAGCACTGCTTTCAGGGTGCCCTTGAGGAAGAAGCAAAGAAAGGAAATATGTCACAGCCCTGTCCTGAGAAACCACTAGCTCCCAGAGAAAGCTCCCCAAGGCTCCAAATGTACCAACATGAAGATAGTTGACTCCTCTAAAGCCCATGTAAGCATCATTCCTTTCTCTCCCCTTCCCTCCTTCCAAATCAGTGACTCCCCATTACCTTCCAGGTAAAAATCAAACTCTATTCAGTCCATGCGGTACAGTGGATGTGATGTCAAAGAACCTGGGTTCAAATTCTGTCTCTGTCACTTATTACCTGTGTGACTTTGGGGAGGTCACTTTATCCCTTTAGGTTTCAGTACCCTCTTTTATAAAAGGAGGGGCTTGAATCAAATGGAAAATCTCTTGCAGTTCTAAATGGATAGTCCCTCCACAATATTGTGTGTCTTTTCCTTTTTAGTTTCTTTTTCCTGGCACAGAGTAAGTACTTAATAAATAAATGCGTGTTGAGGACAAGTACAGTGATGATGATGATGACGATGATGCTGCTCCACATACATATACATGGCTATCCAGGCAAACTGAACTACTCTTTCCATCCTTTGAACATGCCTTGTGTTTTCTTACCACTCTTATCTTTATCTAAACTGTTTCACATGTAAGGAATGTCCTTCCTTTACCTTTTCACTTGTTCAAATTTAGAGTAGTTTGAACAAGGCTGGATTTGGGGTTAGAAGGCCTGGGTTCTAAGACTGCCTCTGACCTATAATTTGCTGTGCAACCAGGGGGCAGTCACATGTTCTGTCTCATTTTCAGTTTTCCCATCTGTCAAAACAAAAAGTAACAGGAGTATGGATACCATCTACTTCTCAGAGTTGCTGGGAAGAGAAGTACAATATAATGTTCTTATTACTTGTCTCCACCTTCATGAAGCCTCTCTTGCCTATCCCAGTCAACCTTTCCTTCCTAAGACCTTGGTTAACATTTAGTTGTGCGTATCTTTAGTAATGCCAGTATTATTTTATCTAAAAGAGGAGACAGTGGATATATCCCTGGCAAATGTTGGCTGCATGATACTAGGCAAATTATGTAACCTCTCCATGCTTTAGACAACTCTAGAACTATTAGTTACAGAGAAGGTAGTGACCTGTATGGAGAGAAGAAATTTCCTCCCTGGGGAGTTCCTTATGCTAATGAAATCACATGTCCACCTCCTAGTCCCTATGGTTATCTTTATATGTACCCTAGCCCCTTAATAGACTGTAAGCTCCAGGAAGTCCAGGGCTGGATCTCAGCTAAACCTTTGTCTTCCCAATCTCCTAGCACAGCATTCTCCATACACAGTAAGTGTGACACAAAACCATTTTGAATTAAATCCAACTGAATGAAATCTTTGGGTGATAAACCTCACAGAAGGCGAGGAGGACAGTGATGACAGCAGAAAGTGCCAAGGTTTCATTTTAGGCATTCTGAAATAGTGAGATATAGGAGAAACCCCTAACATATGGTCTCAGTGCATAAAAGCTAATACTGCAACCCAGGGAAAGATTCCATCTCTACCCAACCTTCCAATGCTCCATTTGACTTGGGCACCATTTCACACTCATTTCCAGGCTTTATAATTAAAATGAAACCACCTCTGTTCTCAAAGAAAGTGTTGCAAAGGACAGAGCCTTGTTTTTCTCTAACCCTTCCCTCAATTTAGAGTAGTGTAGTTTGGAAAGGAATTCAACAAAAGAGCCAGAAAACCAAGAAGATGAGGCCCAGGATCACCCTTCTCTGGGTTTCCTGATCTCCCAGCACTTTTTTTTCCTGATGTTTTGGGGCTCCAGCGCTATTGTAACCTCTTATTAATTTTCCCTTGGGTAGAGTAAGGGCTTGCATGACAATAAGTCCCTTTCAGGGAGGGCCTAGAGAGGAGAAAGGAGGAAGATCCTTTCACATCTGGCTTTGGAGTTTAAAATTACACCTTGCCTCGCCCTAAGTGTTGTCAAGCTGTCATCCATCCCGTGTTTACTCCAGACCCATTTTTCGGGCGGCTGGCAGTGTGATTACTAAACCAACAGGCAAGTCTGAATATTGAGGCTGGTGAATGATTGGCATGCTTAAACATGGTAAACATGAAGATTTTTTTATCCAGAAGATGCTGACTTAAGCTTTTGGCAGGGATGAGTGATGTGGGACATCAAATCAGAAGCAGACTCTATCGCTTTGTAAAAAGAAAGACTTCTCTGAAAGGGAAGCCTAGGCTTGAGCCTGATTTAGTGAGCATTCTACATTTGTCACCCTCCACCTCTTTTTTCCTTCTATTTCCTCATCCTCTTCTTCTCTTTACCTGCTGGGTAATCCTAATGTTGTTATGTATGCAGGAAGGAAACACAACTTTTAGCTGAGGTTAGAGACATTATATGTGCCTAGTGAATGGATTCAAAATGTTGTGTGAAATAAAGTCAGAGAAAGGGAAGGTACATTGAACTGAGAGAGGTAGGTGTTATGAGTTCGGCTCATAGTTACCTAGGCCATTGCCTCGCATTGTTCTTTCCCCTCTCTAATCGAAGCCATGAGGATACAAAAGAGTTAAAAGACAGTTCCTACAATGCTAACTTAAGGCTAAAGGCAGTTACTGGACAGCTCTTACAAACCAGAGTGAGACCATCTGTTTTCATGTGGCATATATCTGAAGCATGTGAGAGTCAGCAGAAAATTTTCAGACTTAATGATTACTGACTGATAGGCCATGTGGTATAGTAAATAAAAGACTTGCCTGAGTCAGGAAGACCCCCATATAGATCCTGCCTCTAACACATACTGACTGTATTTCCCTGGGGAAATCTCTTAATCCATAGGTGGGACCTGTGGCCTCCGGGCTACGTGTGGCCTTCTAGGTCCTTGGGTGCAACCTTTTGACTGAGTCCAAGTTTTAGAGACCAAATCCTTTTTTTGAAGGGATTTGTTCTGTGAAGTTTGGATTCCATCAAAGGGCTGTACTTGAGAACCTAGAGGGCCACATGTGGCCTCAAGGCCTAAGGTTCCCCACCCCTGCAACCGCAACCCGCTTAATGCCCTCAGGCAACTCTAAGCCTCTAAATTGTAAAACCTATCTGTGTTGGCAGTGGCTGTTCTGACACTGAGAATTCCTGGAACCAATAAAAGCATGGGTGACCATATCTACTTCTGATGCTTCAATGAGGACCATCAATATCCCCTGAAGGACCCTAACATACGCTGCAGACATGAAATCCTAGGTGTAAAGATGATAGGGATACCAGCGGTGTTTTCATTGCCACTGTTGATTGAAAGTAGGTGATTCTCTTCTTGCTCCAACATAGTTGACAGCAATACCTTTTATAGCCCTTACAGAGGCATGTTGTTGATTGAAAGCAGGGAATTCAGAAGAGAAAGGAAATCTTGGGACATGATGATATGGCTTAGAAGATGGTGCATGAGATTGGGATTTGGATTTCTTTTTGTTGTCATTCAGTCACGTCTGACTCTTTGGGACCTCATTTGGAAGGGGCTTGGTGATGATACTGGAGTGGTTTACCATTTACTTCTCCAGTTCAATTGATGAGGAAACTGAGGCAAACAGGGTTAAGCAACTAGCCCAGGGTCGCACAGCTAGTAAGTGTCTAAGGCCAGATTTGAACTCAAGTCTTTCTGACTCCAGACCCGGCACTCTCTCCACTCTGACACCTAGCTGCGTTGGATTTCTGAGCCATAGCAGAAAAGACAGGAGTGATTCACTCTTGGCAACGGATGAAATGCACTGAATAATCAATCAACATCCATTTAGTAAACACTAGGCACCAGGCACTGCCAAAACATAACAAGAGGCCCAAAAAAACCTTCACCTGTGAATCTAATTAATAGGGCTTTGAACTAAAAAGATGAAGATGGAGAACACTACCTACATAGATCTGCCGATCTTAGTAACACATGAAGTCACTGGCAAAACAGAGGAGGAAGAATAACACAAGAAAAGACCAGTAATTCATAGGAGATGAAATCCAAGGAGAGAAATTTGTATTTGCTTCGACATGTGTTTTGTATGCTCCTTGAAGACAGCGGCTGTTTTCATTTCTTCTTTGTGTCTCTGGCTATAAGCATAATGTCTAGTACATAAAAGACATTTAATAAATGCTTTTTATTTGATAGATTAATAGCAATAAAACCAAGGGGAAGGGGTTCAGATACCAATATACAAGTGCACTCATTTCTGGTAATCAATAGAGTAATCTGGAGATCCTAATGTAATCAGCCAAATTTGACCTCATAGATATCCCTGAGACTCAATGGGATGGTATTGGAGCTTGACTTTTCTAGGGCTGTAGTTAAATCAAAGGGAACAGAATAAATAAAAAAGAGGAGAGTAGACTAGTACTGTATATTATGAATGTATCCTCAAATCACAAACTCTAGGAAACCGAGCAGAGAAAGAGCAGGAATACTTCAATGAGGGTCAATGATAGGAGGAAAAGAGTTATATTTTATTGGGGGTGTACTACAGACAGGGCAGAAGATGAAAACAGAAGAAGAGTTTAGGAAATAAATCACAATTATGGCATGAAAGCAAGTTATTGTAGTATAGGGAACATGCCCATTGAGAACCTAAAGAATAATATTTTCAGTAGGAATTCCCAGCACTTCATCTGTTGGTTTTTTTCTTTGAGAAAATAAAGCAGTTGATAAATTTAACTTGATAATTTCACCTTTCAGAAGAGAATGAAATGATAAAGAGTACTGTTATTGAGGACCTGAATTAATTAGTTCTTGAAGTAGAAACTATAGGAAACTTGGGGGGGTCAAGTGAACATGTTATTATTTAGTTAATAGAGGAGAGGAAAACCAGGCACAGCCTGATATGAACTCCAGATCATATGAAGCAAAATTTCAAAGGGTTCAGAGAAAGGAAAAGTTAGGCCAAGAGGGATTAGTTCTTAAGAATGAAATTTGGAAGACACAAGCAGAAGTTATTCCCATGTGGTTGCACAGGGAACTCTTTGACAAATTCAATTTCATAATTATATGCAGAGAATATGGAAAAAGGGACAATTAACCAAGGATGAATATTTTAAAGTAGCATAATCATGAAAGAATTGCCAGGACCATTGAAAACCAGACAGATCTGAGGTTAGCAATGACAGCTATGGATTATAACAGCGTAGAGATAGGGACTTGGACCCGTGATTTCACTGGTACAGGGAACTCCCATGTAGGGAAATTCCCTCTATCAATGTAAGTCAGCTCCTTCTCTGAAATGTATAGTCTTTGAGAGTTGTCTGAAGCATTAAAAGGTTAAGTAACTTGCCCATGGACACACACAGTATGTGTCAAAGGCAAGGCTTGAACCTAAACCCTTCGAGTCAGGTTCACAGCATGAACAGGAGTGGATCACTGCTATATTTGATATCATGGGCCAGAAATCCAAATCTTATTCTCATACAACATCTTCCAAGCCATATGCTCGCTTCTCAAAACTTCCTTTCTCTTCTGAATTCTCTACTTTCGATCAACAACACACCTCTATAAAGGCTATAAAAGTGATCGGAGCTATGTTGGAGCAAGAAGAGAATCAGCTAGAGGACAAGGTTAATACTCAGCGTTATTGGGAGATGGATAAGGGATGACAGTGAGACTGCAGAACTACCAAACTTTTCTCCTACTTCTGTCTTTTCTTCCAAGGAGAATGATCTTACAGGCTGAAGAAACCTAAGTAGGTATATAATTTTTTTCCTCTTGTGTTTACAGATGAGGAAACTGAGACCTAAAGCAATCAAGTAAATTGTCCAAGGTCACACAAGCAGAGTGAGGAATCTAACCTACATCGCCTGCTGCTCAATCTATTGGTTTTTTTCTACTACATTGTCTCATTTTTATCAGTGACTTGGATGAAAGCATAGATGGTATGCTCATCAAATTTTCGGGAGCTTGGAGGGACAGCTAACATGTTGGATGACAGAATTTGGATCCAAAAATATCTTGACAGGCTAGAATAATGGGCAAAATCAAATTGGATGAAATTTAATAAGGACACAACTAAAGTTTTACACTTGAGAGTCTTAAAAATCTACTTCCCAAGCATATTGTATGCATATATATAATATGTTGTGTGTGTGTGTGTGCGTGTGCACATGTGCACGTGTAGAGAGAGAGCATGTGACTTAATATAATAGTCCCAGTGAAAAGGATCTGGGGGTTTTAGTGCATTGAAAGCTCAATGTTCATTAATAATATGATATGGTGACCTCAAAAAGCTAATGAACAGGTAATAACCAGTGCACAGGGTCCTGAATGAGGGAGTTGGTAGCTTCTCTATACTGTGCTCCCTTCAGGCCATATCCAAAGTACTACGGCAACTGATGATGCAGTGGGCACTGATCCTTGGGTTAGGAGTCAGGAAATCCTGAATTCAAATTCAGTCTTAGACACTTACTGTGTGACCTTCAGCAAGTCACTTAACCCCTTCTTAGTTTCCTCAGCTGCAAAATGCTCATAATAATAGCATTTACCTTACAGGGTTGTTGTAAGGATCCAATGATATAATATTTGCTTAGCACTGTGCCTGGCACACAGTTGGTGCTATATAAATGTTTATTCCCTTACCCTTTCCTCCTATGAGATTCTGGTAGAAGGCATATTAGTCACGAATTAGCTTCTGATGCTTCTTTTGGGCTCCTAGATTCTTTGATTCCTGACAAAAGAATAGAGACTGTTTGTCTGGAAAAATCCCAACAGTCATCCTTAAAAAGAAAAGAAACAGTATGCTGAAAGACCTCCATCAAGGAAGAACTCACTCCCTATTGAGGTAGAACATTTCAATTTTGGGTAACTGCAATGCTAGGGTTTGGATCGCTGCTAGGCAATTTTTCTTTATACGAAGTCTAAATTTGCTTCTCTGCACCCATTATTTCAAATCCTGCTCTCAGGTATCAATAAGAATAAGTCCAATCTATCTTCCACTTGGCAGCCCTTGAAATACCTAAAGAGAGCTATGATTTCCCTCTACCATGACATCTCTCCTCCACAAAGCTGTAATTGTGAATTTTAGCACCTGGGGAAAATCAGTTCAACTAGAGTAAAGTAGGGATGGGGGTGTCATCCCCCGATAGTGCCATGTTAGTGATAGTTTTATTTCCCCAGATAGATCATTAATTCCTTTAACCAATCCTTGTATGGCATGTTCTGTAGTCCTCCCACCATCCTGGTCTCCCTTCTCCACAATTGCTCTGGAATATCAGTGTCCTTCCCTGAAATGCTGTGGCTACATCTGAACACAAAATACTCCAGATGGAGTCTGACCTGGGCACTGGCACCCCCTCAGACTGGACACTCTGCCCTTCTCTGTCTGCAGAATGGAGATAAGAACACCTCTCACCCGATTTGGGGTCTGGGTAAGAAATGGCAAATTGAAAACTGATTATGCTTAGGACAATGTTGACTTTCTGAGTCTTTTACATAAACAGGAGATAGCTTTTCAAATCAAATGACCTTTCAGCACAGCAAAGAAAGAAGGTGCCTCTAAATAGGCAAGAGAGAATGACTCGGAGTAAAAGAAAGTACTTTGAGCTGAGAAAGCTTTTGAGTTTCTTTTCAAGTTTGCTGATTCCACAAAACCTATGCACATCGTGTGTCAGAAGCTTTCCCCTGCCCCCTTTCCTTGTATTTAACTTCATTGATATGCCTACATACTCACTTACCTCGTGAAACATTATTTTGTCAGAACCATTAGCTACTAAGGAAACTGTAGAGGAAAAAAAAGTATGCCATTTTTTCCCTTTAAAGGATCTGATGTGTTGTGGTTTTACCAAGAAATAAACCAAACCCAAACAAAGCTAAAGTCTGTTGGTATTCAATTAACACAGTAAACACTGATTAAGTGCGTTCCTCCTGCAAAGCCCTGAATATAGGGTCAATGGGTTTCTGTGTGTGCCTTGAGAAAATCTGTCCCCTCATCTTGGCAGGCTTATGTAACTATGGCTGTGGTAAATGTGTAGCTGTTGAATGAGAACACCATCTGAAGAAAGAAAAAAAAAACAGCAAAAGGGTAGCTGTAGAAACACCTCAGTTGCATAGCCAATTTTCTCCATGAAACTACCAGAGAAAGGACTCTTTCACAGGGTGCCAGCTGAGCTGAAATGGGGGACCAAATCATTCCCTGGAAATTCACAGCTTGGGATCCTCAGACAGACCTTTGAATATTTGAATGTTAAATTCCATGGTGTGACAATAGCATAAAGCAATTTTTTTAAAGAGCCTAATAAAGACATTGTGAGGTGTTCATTATAGGGGCTTGGCTGAAAGCTCCCATAAGAACCCTGGGCACCTTAAGGTTTCAATCACCCTCAGAAAGCCTAGCCCAGCTGGTATTTCAACCTGAAAGGCAAGTCACTGAGCTGACACCATCACCAAACAGCAACCAAAAAAAAGTCTTCTCCCTTTGATAATAGGAATCTTTTACCTTCTGGAGAGTGCCCGAAATCTGTACTACTACTGTTGTCCTGTTAACAGGGCCGACTCCCATGACAAGGGCCTCCTCCAAAGAGAGACTAGTCAATAAAAGAAAAGAGTAAGTATACTGTTAATGGCAGGTTCTTGCAGGCATTTTCCCCCAAATTATACCATTCCTATTCAAATACCATCTCAAGAGTCTGAGACGGTGTCAAATGCAATCATTGTTATAGCAGTTGCCTAGGTAATCAATTGAAATCATAATGAAGGGAACAGAAGGAAATCAATAGAGTCTGAAATTACAAATAAAGAGAAGCTATCGTTTAAAAGCATTTGGCTGAAATCTTCCATATTAATGGAGTCAGAAATGACTATGTCATTCAGAAGCAGTGTGGTGCGTAATTCACTTGAGTGCATTAGAACACCTAGAAGCGATTGCACCAATTAGGACTGCCTACCAAGAATCTGTCCACCTTAGGCCCATCGCTGAGTTGTTTATGAGTGTTTCAGCATGTTTTCATATTTAAAAAATCTTCAATCATCTCTTCTTCTGCCCTGAGGGAATAAGCAAGCAACCATGTCCTTCTCAAGGCATCAGATGCATGTTATAAGCTGGGGATCAGAAGAGGGCAAGATTTAATAGTGTGTTTTGAGTTTGAGAAGTTTATTTCCCCAGAAATTCCAGGGAGTTGAATGTGGAGATTCAGGTAACCAAAAAACTGGGCACACATGAGATATCCTAGGACAATACTTAAGGATAGTAGCTAGATCTGTGATTTCAGGGAGACAGGAAACTCCCTCTGCTAATATTGATTGGTACTCTTTCCTGTAATTTATCATCTTAAAGAGTTTCCTGAAACACTAAGAGGTTAAACGACTTGGCCAACTAGTATGTGTCAGAGGCGGGGCTTGAACCCAAGTCCTCCAGGGATTCAGATTATTAATCCAGTAAAACTGATGGCTGATCTCATTACGTTTACATATATTCTATGCTACTAGACTGTAAACTCCTTGAAAGCAGGAGTTTTTAAAGTTTTTGTTTTTGTAAACCCAAGCTGAGCACAAGGACTTGCAAACAACATTTCAGAAATCTATACCGAGTTGTTGAATTTAGTTGGACAAATATTTGGATTGAAAATAAGGTTATAACTCTAGAGCTGTCAGGGACCTCAGACATTTTGTTTCATCCCTTCCTTTGACAAATGTGGAAACTGAGGCCTAAGAGATTAAGGAACTTATCCAATATAACAGAGGTAGTAAGTGGTAGATGCAGGATTTGAACCCAGGTCCTCTAATTCTAGGACTAGTGCTCTTTCCATTATCTTATAGTGATTACCAAACAGTTTGGACCCTACAGTGAGGCAAAACCTGGATTCTAGGTTCAGCCTGTAACTCTTAATAACATGCAAAGCCAGCAAAATAAATTAATTTCTTTGGGCCTAGCTCCATTATCTGCAAAATAGAGATGGTACTCGTATTCTCTTTCTCCCAAGGATATGGTTAAGAAAGCACTTTGCAAACCTGCAAGCTACAGAAATATGAATTATCGCCACCATCATTATATTATCCATCTGCTGAGCTGATAGAAGATCCTTCCATGTCAATGCTATTTGGATATTTGAAATGGATACTTCAAATTTGGGTAGTTCACATGATCAACGAGCCTTCAAGAGAGACAGGGAACCAAATGATAACAATGATTGAAATGTTCCCTACTTCCTTTATTGGAACAGAATCTATAAAAGACAGAAGGAATCATCAAAAAATCATGTCAGCTCTTTTGCATGGACTTATTCTTGCTATCTAAAAAGGGTATGTTTATAGATCTTAGCAGAAGTAGATATATTCTGTTATATAATATTCTACGATGGACCGTCTAGTGACAGTCTGAGAACTGCCCAGACCTTGACTCACAGAGTGTTCCATCTGAGACACGTGCAGTTTTGGCTGCTAATGCATAGGCGTTGTAAGAGCACACAGAGATAATCTAGGCACATGGATGGGGCATGATAATTTTGTACCCATAGGTTTAGAGTAGGCAGTTGAAAGCTTTCCCTCTGTTGAGATGAAACATTAGCTCCCTGAGGTGAAAGGAGGAAAAAAGATGATTAGAATACAGACCTTCTTATACCTACAGCCAAAGATTACTTATGAACAAGGTAAAACTTGGGGCTTAGAAAGCATGGGGCCATAGTGGTCACAATGGTCTTGGTAAAAAACCAAGACTAGTCACGAATAATTTTGTGGGCAGGATACGGGATGTCATGGGTGTATCCTGCGATCTATTTTTGTCAATGGTTTTGTGACCCCTGGAAGCATGACTATATCTTTCTATGTAAATTTTCTTTCTCTGTGTGTGTGTGTGTACCTTGCTGACATTCCCAATGGCAATCCCATCCCCAAATAGAACTTTCTTTTAGAATAAAGAAGTAGGGGAATAAAGAGATGGGCCTGCAATTCCATTGGCATAGAGAGCTCCTCATGAGGAACTTATACTGATGCAGGTCAGCACTTTCTCTTCATCTTAGAGTCTTTGTTTATTGGAGCACCGAAATGTTAAGCCTGGAGTCACCTGGCCAGTAGGTAATAAAGGTAGGACTTAAAAGCAGATCTTTCTGACTGAGGTTAGCTCTTTATCCATGATGCCACATAGTCTTTCCTGCAAAGATAGTGTGCAAAACAAACCAACACGTTGGCCATGTCTGACAATATATATATGCTTCCTTTCCCACTCAGTCTCCACATCTCTCCCCACAAGAGGAAGGGGGATGTTTATCTTTCAGTATTCTGAATCTGAAATGGATCAGTGCTTTGATAAACATTCCAATGTCTTTAATGTTGTCTTTGTTAATTATGTTATCATGGGCATTATATAAACCATTCTCTGGCACCTTCTCACTTTGCTCTGCATCACTTCACACAAGTTTTTCCAAGTTATTCTGAAATGTTCTCTATGTCAGCTTCTTTTTCATCAACTCCATCCTGATCTTTTTTGTTTTTTGGCAGTGACATAGTTCTATATTAAAAGAAAAAAATTACAGCTTTCATACATGAAAAAAATTCAAAAGAAGTTATTTTATCTGTCAGTCTCAGTTTCCTCATATGTAAAATGGGAATACAATAGAACCTACCCTCAAAAGAATTTTTAAGGATAGAATGAGATATTTAAAAGAGCTTTGTAAATCCAAATGTTCTATATAAATGCTAGTTATTATTAATGTTATTAACATCATCATCATAAATATTATTATTATATACTCTTTGACTAAGTGATGGAATACCTGGGTTCCATTCTCAGCTATTCCTCCTAATAGGTCATTTGGACCAAATCATTTAGCTTCTCTCAACATCAATTTCTGTTTATCTACAAAGGGAATAGTAATATCTACTCTGACTATGATAAAGGGTAATTGCAGAGCTCAAATAAGGACCTTTGAAGTTCCAGGCCAATACATGGCCCTCATTTCAAAATCCTATCTATGTAACACATCAAGTCTGTTTGTTATCATAGGCCTTAGTTTTTTTTAAATTATTTTTATTTATTAAATTAAAAATTTCCAAATTGATAAAAACATTAAGATTCATTTAAAAAAAATTATGAGTACCAAATTCTCTTCCTCCTGCCCTCCCCACTCTTTGAGAAGGCAAACAATTTTATATTGATTATACATGCGAAATCATGCAAAAATATATTTCCGTGTCAGCCACGTCACAAAATAAAGCACACACAAAATAAAAACAAAAATGAACAAAGTGGGAAAAAAGTATGCTTCACTCTTCATTCAGAGTTTTATCAGTTCTCTGTCTAGAAGAGGATGGCATCTTTTATCATGGGTAATTTGGAATTGTCTTGGATCATTGTCTTGATCAGACTAGCTAAGTCTTTCACAATTGATCATCCTTACATTATTGCTGTTATTCTGTAGAATGTTCTGATCTGTATTGGTTCATGTAAGTGTTCCTAGGTTTTTCTGAAACCATCCCTGCTTGTCATTTCTTATAACACAACAGTATTCCATCACATTTATGTATCACAACTTGTTCAGCCAATTCTCAATTGATGATGTCCCCTCAATTTCCAATTCTTTGTCACCACAAAAAAGAGCTACAATAAATATTTTTGTACAAACAGATCCTTTTCCCTTTTCTTTGACCTCTTTAGGATACAAACCTAGTAGTGGTTTTGCTGGGTTAAAGCATATTCACAATTTTATAGCCTTTTGGGCATAATTCCAAGTGGTTATATTAGTTCACAGCTCCACCAACAATGAATTAGTATCCCAATTTTTCCACATCCCCTCCAGCATTTGTCATTGTCCTTTTATATAATGTTAGTCAATTTGATAAGTGTGAGGTTGTATCTCATAGTTCTTTTAATTTGAATTTCTCTAATCAGTAGAGCATTTTTTCATGTGACTTTTTTTCATGTGAGCTTTGATTTCTTCTTCTGAAAATTGCCTGTTAATATTCTTTGACAATTTATCCACTGGTAAATGGCTCTTATTTTTATAAAGTTGGCTAAGTTCTCTATACCTATCTGAGAAATGAGGCATTTGTCAGAGAAACATAAAAAAATTCTCCAATTTCCTGTTTTCTTTCTAATTTTTTGCTGCATTAGTTTTGATTGTGCAAAATCTTTTTAATTTCATGTAATCAAAATTATCTATTTTACCACCCATAATCCTCTCTATCTTTTTTTTGGTCATAAAGTCTTCCTTTGTGGACAGATCAGACATTTTTCCATGCTCCCCTAATTTATTTATGATATCACCCTTTATGTCTAAATCATTTATCCATTTTGATCTTATCTTGGTATAAGTGAGTGGTGTGAGATCCTGGTCTATGCCTAGTTTTTGCCAAATTGTTTTCCAGTTTTCCAAGCAATTTTTGTTAGATGGGAAATTCTTACCCCAAAAGTTTGGATCTTTGGGTTTTGAAACACAGAATTACTATGGTAACCTACTAGTGTGTATTGTGTACTTAATCTGTTTCACTGATCCAACACTCTTTTTCTTAGTCAGTACCAGATTGTTTTGGTGATTACTGCTTTGTAATACAGTTTGAATTCTGAAACTGCAAGGCCACCTTCCTTAATATTTTTTTTTTCATTGATTCCCTTGATATTCTTGACCATTTGTTCTTCTAGGTGAATTTTGTTGTTATTTTTTCTACCTCTATAATTTTCAGTAGTTTGATTGGCACTGAATAAGTAAATTAACATAGGTAGAGTTGTCATTTTTGTTATATTAGCTTGGCCTACCCATGAGGAATTAATAATTCCCTGTTTAGGTCTGCCCTTATTTTTGTGAAAAATATTTTGTAATTATGGTCACATAAACTTTGGGTTTATCTTGGCAGGTAGACTTTCAAGTAGTAAGTGTTGTCTATAGTTACTTTAAGTGAAATTTCTCTTTCTATCTCTTGCTGTTGGGTTTCTTGGTAGTATAGTATGCAGAAATGCTGATGATTTCTGTGAGTTTCTTTTATATCTTGCAACATTGCTGAAGTTGTTAATTGTTTCAAATTTTTTAGTTGATTCTCTAGAGTTTTCTAAGTATACTGTTACATGATCTGCAAAGAGTGATACATTTGTTTCCTCATTGCCTGTTCTAATTCATTCACTTTTTCTTCTCTTATTGCTTTAGCTAGCACTTCTAGCACAATATTAAATAATAATGGTGACAAAGGGCATCTTTGCTTCACTCCTGATCCTGTTGGGAAGGCTTTAGGCTTTCCCCATTATAGATTGTTTGCTTTTGGTTTTGGATAGACGCTACTTCTTATTTTAAGAAACGCTTAATTAATAGTGCTTTTAATAGGAATGGGTGCCATATTTTGTCAATTACTTTTTCTGCATTTAATGATAAAATAATATGATTTTTGCTGTTTTTGTTATTGATATTATCAATTATGCTGATAGCTTTCCTAACATTGAACCAGCCCTGCATTCCTGATATAAATCTTACCTGGTTATAGTATATGATTTTTGAGATATATTGCCATAATCTCCTTACTAGTATTTTATTTAAAATTTTTGCATTGATATTCATTAAAGAAATTGATCTATCATTTTCTTTCTCTATTTTGGTTCTCCCTAACTTAGGTATCAAAACCATATTTGTGTTGTTAAAGGAATTTGGTGGGACTTTTCTTTTACCTATTTTTTTCAAATAGTTCATAAAGCTTTGGGATTAACTGTTCAATAAAATTTCGGTATAATTCACTTGTAAATCCATCTGGTCATGGAGATTTTTTCTTAGGGACCCCATTGGTGGCTTGTTCAATTTCTTTTTCTAAGACAGAATTATTTAAATAATTTACTTCCTTTTCTGTTAATCTGAACAATTTATATTTTTGTAAATATTCATCCATTTCACTTAGATTGTCAGTTTTACTGGCATATAATTGGGCAAAATAACCCCTAATAATTCTACTTTTTTCATTTTTGATTCTAGTAATTTGGGTTTCTTTTTTAAAAAAAATCAAATTAATCAATTGTTTATCTATTTTATTGGTTTTTTTCCCCCATAAAACCAACTTCTAATTTTATTTATTAGGTCAATGGTTTTCTTGCTTTCAATTTGATTAATCTCCTCTTTGATTTTTGAGGATGTTCCTTTTGGTATTTCATTGGAGATTTTTAATTTATTCTTTTTATAGATTTTTTTAGTTGTATGCCAAACTCATTTTGGCATACAACTTTTCCTTTTCTTCTTTTTCTCTCTTTTGTTGATGTATACATTAAAAGATGTAAATTTTTCTCCAAGTAGTACTTTGGCTAGAACCCACAAATTTTGGATTGTTGTCTTGTTGTCATTTTCTTTAGTGAAATCATTGTTTTTATGATTTGTACTTTGACTCACTCATTCTTTAGGATTATTTAATTTCCAATTAACTTTCAATCTATGCTTCCATAGCTCTTTTTGAAATATAATTTTTATTGCATTATGATTTGAAAATAATGAATTTAATATTTTTGCTTTTCTGCATTTCAGTGTGAGGGTTTTGTGCTGTAATACATGGTCAATTTTGGAGAAGATGCCATATACAATTGAGGAAAAGATATATTCCTTTCTATTCCCCTTCAGTTTTCTCCAGAGGTCTATCATACCTAACTTTTCTAAGATTCTATTCATCTCTTATTTATTTCATGGTTAAATTTATCTAGTTCTGAAAGGGGAAAGTTGAAGTCTCCTACAAGCATAGTATTAGTGTCTATTTCCTCCTGTAATTAATTTAACTTTTCCTTTAAGAATTTGGATGCTATTCCATTTGGTGTTTATATGTTTAGTATTGATATTGCTTCATTATCTATGGTACCTTTTAGCAAAATATAGTTTCCCTGTTTATCTCCTTTATTTAGATCTATTTTTGCTTTTGCTTTGTCTGAGATCATGGTTGCTACCCCTGCCCTTTTTATATCAGCTGAAGCTTAATAGATTCTATTCTATCTCCTTATTTTAACTCTATCTCTCTCTGTTTAAAATGCTTTTCTTATAAATAATATATTGTTGGATTCTGATTTCTAGTCCATTCTCCTATCTGCTTCTGATTATTGGAGGAGTTCATCCCATTCACATTCACAGCTGTGATTGCTATCTGAATTTTTCCTCACCTTGTTTTGTACTATGTATCCTTTTTCTCTCTTTTTTATCTTGTCCCTCATATCCAAATGCAATGTAATTTTACATATCTCTATATCACTATATATATCCTGGTAAACATGAAAGTGTTACAAGAGTCTAGGAAGACATATAGTATACCAAGGGAAGTCAATCAGAATTCTAGAATTCAGAATTCTAGGACTACTAATCAACAAAGGCAAAGGCAAAGAAATGTTGGAATCACAATAAAACAAAGAAAAATGGATTGTGCCTCCAGAATAACTCATCTTGAAAAGTTGAACATGATCCTACAAGGCAAGAATGAACTTAATTAGACTGATATGAGGTGGGGTACGATAGGATGAGTGTTGTTGTTCAGTCATGTCTGACTCTTCATGAACCCATTTGGGATTTTCTTGGCAAAGATACTGGAGTGGTTTTCCGCTTTGCCATTTCCTTCTCCAGCTCATTTAGCAGATGAAGAAGCTGTGACCAACAGGGTTAAGCAACTTGTCCTAGAATTACATAGCTAGTAAGTGTCTAAGGTCAGATTTGAACTCAGGAAGGTAAGTCTTCCTGACTTCAGACCCAGCTTGTATTGTTAATGTATTTTTGCTTAATGGGAAGATCTTTCCCATCTATTAATAAGCCCATGTGACCTGATTAAGTCACATGGAAGCCTAAGTCACATGAGTTTGAGTCGTATGAGCCTGGATCACCAGTGTTGTGATGCCCTCTGACCCTGAAGAAGTGTACATATACTCTGAGGTTAGCATTTTGCTTTGGGGCTCACTCATGGGAAGAGTGTTCATGTGATGCAGCCAGATGAGACTCTGGATAGCCATTAAAGGGCCCCTGGCTATGAAAAACCCAGATGTTGGTGTTTCTTTCTCTGGTAACTAGGTATGTATTGCTTCTGGTCAGACAGATCAAAGAACCTGTGCTAGCAGCCCTCCTGTGTGCTGATGTTATTGGTCTTACAACCCGACAGCAGCCGCAAGTAACATTGTTGTTACACCTCTGAACCACCTAGATGCCCAAGATGAATGCCACAGTCTTACTGAAGAAATGAGAGATGAGTAGTCTTTGAAATGCAAAATCAAAGGACAAAAACAAACAAACAAAAACAAGAAAGGTAAGCAAGTGGAGTTCTAATTTTTACATTCTGAAAAGAAAACATTATAATCCCTTTGGAGATACACCTTAGGAGTCATTGAAGCAACAAAGGAAAGGTCTTCAGGATGGAATTCAAAAAGCCAAAAAACTTAAAAAACCGAACCAAAATCAAATATACAAATACCTCAGGGAAGAAAAGGTAAGGAATATAGAGGAGTAAATTCCTATAACTGGGATGCCACAGAAAAAGGTCATTCAAGCATAATTGTGAGGGTTTTGAAGAGCAATGATCTTATGAATCTCACTCTTATCTGGGGCCAGAAGGAAAAGGTTAAATAAACAAACAGAAATTATAGTGCTAGAAGGATAATAAAGGAGCCAGAAATTTTATTTAGAATGGTATAACTCAGTAATTTCCTGTATAGAAGAAAAATATTTGAAGCATAAAAATGCATATAGACATGAAAAAGGAGTTAGGGTATGATTTATTACACCTCAGCTAAATCTAACAATCAGGAGAGGCAGTGGCAATCATGATCTCAGGCAAGGCAATAGCAAAAACAAATGAGAAAAGTTAAAAAAAATTATTTGTACTTAAGAATAAAAATATTAAAAACCATTAAGTACACATATATGCCAAAATGGCATAGCATCTAAATCCTTTAAAAGCAGCCTGTTGAATAAGATGCCATAGTTAATAATAATAGCAATAATAACTGAGATTTCATTGTGCCTCTTCTGATCTAGACAGATCAAACAGAAAGATAAAGAAAATCTCCTTTGAGCAGAATATTCGTGATTCAGCAGATCAATCGTGATTATTGAATGGAAATCTTGAGCATGACTAATTTTTAAGTATGGGCAGCTAGGTGACACAGTGGACAGAATACCAGGCTTGGAGTCAGGAAGACTCATCTTCCTGAGTTCAAAGATGTCCTCAGACACTTTCTAGCGGTGTGAACCTGGGCAAGTCACTTAACTCTGTTGGCCTCAGTTTCCTCATCTGTAAAATGAGCTGGAGAAGGAAATGACAAACCACTCCAGTATCTTTGCCAAGAAAACCCCAAGTTGGGTCATAAAGAGTTGGACATGTCTGAAAAACAACTTAACAACAAATTTTTAAGTATCATACAACACCTTTACAAAAATTAATCATTTTCTAAAAATTTATAAATAAATGCAGAAATAAATACCTATTTATCACATACCATAATATAAATAAAAATTTAAAATCAATGTAGGAAATATGCAAAAAGGAGAATAAAATGGAGACCAAGTAATAGTGTTCTATAAATTATAGCATCCCACTGACTTGAAACTGTAGTAACTCTCTTACAATGATATTTTAGTAAAAGCAATGTGATAGAATATGCTTCGTTAAAAAAATCATTTTACAACTTGTGATATGAAAACCCAGAGGTTTAGATCTAAATCAGTTTATTTCAGTACTTTCATTAAATGATTGTTATGACTGAAAAAGTTACCTTACAAAAGGACAAAGATTCAAACAGAAGAAGTATACTGTTGTCTGTGCTTACTTAAATTACTAATTTTGTAAAGCTTTCTGTTGAAATTCAACTAGTAAGTTTTTATCTTCTCTGATATTTATCAATATGTCCTGGAAACCAAGCACAAGGTAATGCATTTTTGTATTTTTAACAAAGAGGTAAAAAACCCAGTGAAACTCTCTTCATTTGGAGGATTTATAAGCAGGTGAAAAAATTTTGTATCCAAGTCTGTGTGCACATGAGAGTTTTTATATATGATACATATTTTCAGCAACCTGGAGAGGAGAAAGTGATCAACAGTGTCAAATGTCAACAGTGTCAAATGTTTCAGAGAAGGAAAAAGATTCTGAAAAGGCCATCAGATTTGGCAATTAAGAGGTCACTAGTACCTTTGAAGGGAGCAGGTTCAGTTGAGTTAGGAGTCAAGACTAATGAGGAGGTTGAGAACAGGTGAGACTGGAAGGAGAGTGGTGTGCTCCTCTCTCTACATAGAAATAGGGGAGTTCAAAAGAAGAGTGAGTTTGGGAGAAAAGATAATGTAATAAAAACTGCAATACAGACTCCGGGTTATCTATGTTTGCTGATTCAAGTGCTGCTCACTCTGTCCCATGGAAAATAGAAAGAGGACGATAGGTAGGGTCTTTCATGTACAAATCATTGCCCCCTGTCAGAGCCCACATTTTCAAGGCGTGCCTGCTATGCCCGAGGGGTAATCTAGAACTCAAAGTGCAGGTATTCTGGGGAGAGGAGGAAGTGAGGGAGGACAAATATATGGATTTTCACAATATTGGGATGTCTGGGTCACAGTCCACCATGAGGGGCTAGTGCTTATTTGCCAGCTGTGGGAGGGGACAGACGGGGAAGGGAAGGTGCTGCATGATAATAGGGGAAAGGGATAATTATATTTGGTAGAGTTGTAAGGAGGGTGGGATGTGACCCATCTTTGCACCCTCCAATTGGTTATCCTTTGAGGATAATGTACCCCACTCTGTAGCTTTGAAGACCACCAGGCCAGAACATTGGGCTCATGGAACAGTGGGACTAAAACAATAAAGGTAGAGTACAGCCATAGTAAGGAGTTCCTTGATTCCTAGGTTATAAGATTTTTGAACTTTTTTTTTGTAGATAGGGCTACTCATTTGGAGATTTTGGAGCAGGGGAAAGACATAATTAAAGTCATATGTTTTTTAGAAGATTAATGTATATAATAGATTAAAGACAGATAGACCACGCACGTATAGGTGTTAGATGTGAGAGACAACACAGGAAAGCAGAAAGAGCCCTGGGCAAGTCAGAATATCTGGGATTAAATTTGGCCTTTGATATTCATTACCTATGTGGCCTAGAGAAAATCACTTCAATGTTCCCTTCTCAAATTAACTTGTATTTATCTGTGTAAGTGTTAGAACCATCCTCTCCCCCTTGTCCTCCAGTTCTTGAAGAAAGGGAAAGTTTTTCATTTTGTATAACAAGTTGTTTAGTAAGTTTTCAGTTATATCTGACTGTGACCCCACTTGGGGTTTTCTTGGCAAACATCCTGGAGTGCTTCATCTTATCCAGCTCATTTTACAGATGAGGAAACTGAGGCAACTCAGATTAAATGACTTGCCCAGGGTCACATAGCTAGTAAGTGTCTGAGGCCAGATTTGAACTCAGAAAGAGATATCTTCCTGATTCTAGCCCTGGCACTCTATTCATTGCTCCACCTAGCTGCCTCTGCGTAACAATATTTTAATAGCTAACATTTAGATAGTGCTTACTATGTGCCAGGCACTGTGCTGCAATTATCATCTTATTTGATCCTAGTAACAACAACCCTGAGAGGTAGATGTTTTTATTATCCCCATTTTAAATATGAAGAAACTGAGGCAAAGAGAGGTTAAGTGATTTGTGCAAGGTTGGCTAATATCGAAGTCTAGATTTAAACTTAGGTCTTCCTGTCTCCAGGCCTAGAGTTCTTTATACTATGTCCACTAATTACCCCTGTATCTACTATACCTCCTGACAGAGTGTGAGGGCTGAAGATGAGCGAGCATGCGGTCATCAGGTTTGGTCATGGGTTGGTTTTTTTTTAAAAACATTTACAAGATGGTTTCTATATATCAGGCACTGTGTTAAGTGCAAAGGCTACAATTAAAAAAAAATAATCCCTCTGATTGTCTGGCTCCCCCTCAAACTTCCATTTTAAGGAGGAGGCCCAGGCCATTCATGTTTTCATTCCTTTCCAGGTTGCACACCTGACTCTCTACAAGACTTTCTTCCCACATCCATCCTCGTGCCTATTTTCAGCTTCCTTTTATGTCTTGTCTTCCCCCCCCCCAGAGTGTAAACTGCATTAGGGCAGGCACTGTCTTATCTTTCAGCTTGTATTTGTATTTCCAATGCTTAGCACAGTGCCTAGCTCATAGCACTTAAAAAATGTTTGCTGACTTGAGAGGGGTGTCCCATCTAAGTGGAGAAGGTTAGATGTGGGAGCCATTTGCATAGATGCCATACCTGAGGCCATGGTAGTAAATAAGCCCACCAAGGAAGAGAGCACAGACAGAGAAGGAAAGAGGACTGATGGAAGTTTGGGGGACATGTAGATTTAGGGAGAAGAAGAAGGAGGAAGGACCAAGAGAAAAGAAAGCTCTCTGTCCTCTCTTCATCTGTACCTTCTCACCTTACCTTTTCTCATCTGTATCCTCCACTCTGCTTTTCTACCATCTTTTGAAATCTATTCTCAGCTCGCTGTCATTTGGGAATGGTCTTGCAAAATGTTAATAACTTCTCACTTCAGCACTAGTTCAAAGAGAGCACTTTTATCCTATATCACTGGTCCTATTTGTTTACACAGAACTATCCCTTTGGCAGAGAAGGGTAATTTACCTCCCACAACAAGACAAAAAAATCCCTCAAAAATGTCTAATTCCATTTGCTCTAGTTCTGTGAGCCTAGATTTTAAGTTTCTTGTGGGTATGAATCATGTCTTATTTATCTTTGTTCCCTGCTCCGATCCCCATCTCTAGTGTCTTGTTTGGCCATGCTGGAGTTGACTTGAATGAGCCAATGGTTAAATTTTCATTGGAGAATTTATACTCCAGAAATAAGCAAATGCTACACATCAGGGTTTGGTTTGTTGTTTTGTTGATTGTCCAGACTTATATAAAAAGTGATGGAGAAAACGTTAATAGTGAAGATTAAATTTAAAAGTCTGTCCTGTGTAGATTTCTTGGGCTGGGGCAGGGGGGCACAGAGAGCTGGTTGTTAAACATTTACCAGAATACACCTGCTTATAAATACAATCTCATCCATATGAGACTATGAATCTCATCCATAGATAGATGAGTGAATGGATGGATGTTGCTTTATTTTTTCTGCTAGAGCTTACCCTGTTTATTCCTGTCTCTGCTTTATGCTGCTCAGCATTTTAATTCAAATATGTCTATCATCAATAAATGTTTATTGAATGAATTAGTTATAATTGGATTAATAAGCACCAGTCACTCTGAGAAGAGAAATATTTTAACAGGGAAGAGAATGAATCCAATTTTAGACATGTTGAGTTTGAAGGGCTAGTTGGACATCAAGGAAGAAATACTCAGGGCAAAATGTCTAATAGGTAAAATTGAAACTTTCACCCAAAGGAGGGAAGTACCGAAGGCAAACTCTGTATATTGGTGGAAGGTGAGGAAAAGGGGAATGAATTTTTCTGAAGCGTTCAAGTTACTTTGCATGTGTGATTGCTTTTCTCTATCTCTGAGTGAGGTCATCCCTGCTCCTATCAGCAAATTATTATAATACAAAAAGGATGGTGTTTTCTGTAGCATTGCATCTAACCTATATTTCAAGAGAGGTCATATCTATGAAAAACAGGATACCTGACTGAAATGGTTTTCAAAAATGGGAGGGCTTCTTGCTTTAAAATAGGTTTATAATTTTGGAGTCGGTCATGGAATGGCGATTGTAGAGAATGAGGTAAGGATAGCCATAAGAGAAGGAGAAATGGGTGGTCAGGGTCTCCTGGCAGTAATCTCCCCTTCCCCTCCCCTCCCAGCCCCACATCAAGGAATACTTATGAAAGTATTATGGATGTGTGTGTATATATATGACATATACATACTAATTTCTGTGTGTTTATGTATATATAAATGTAAATATATTTTATACATATTAGATTTGTAAAAATTGCATAAACACAAGTATATATATGATACACATATATGTTGCCTGTGTCCAGCAAGGTGTCTGCTCCAACAAGGAGAACTAGCTCTGTGCTCAGGCAAATGGGGTTCAGGCTTGGGGCAGCCTGACCCCATGGAAAGAAGCTTTTTCTCATATTCTCTGGTTCATTGTACCTAGCCTTGAGTTCCAGGAAATTTTTTTAAAATAGCACTGAGGTATGACTCAAATTTAGAGTCTGCCCTCTAAAGCTTGACTTCTCGTACAAAGTAGAAATGGTTTGTAAAACAACCTTTTGTTTCTTCTTTTGACCCATGGATTTGGAAAGGTGAACTTTTCCTGGTTCATTTACCAATCATCTTTGGCAAAGACCCCAGCCACAGGGACCAATGAGGAGCAGCCCCTTCCTCATATCCTTTAGCAAGAAGCTAGATCATGTGCTTCTCCAGAACACAATTGTAATCTCTCCCCAGAAGAATGAAAACTCATAAAGGGCAAGAATAGTTTTGTTTCTGAATTTGTATCCCCAGGATCTAGTGCAGTGGTCAGCACATAGGTCAAATGGAGGATGATTGATTAAATGAGTGGCAGCAACCCCCACCATTACACGTTGCAATTGTGCCTATGACTTAGCAGATGAGCTCTAAGCAGTTTCTAGAAGCACTTAGAGGTTACATGGTTTGTCCAAGGTCTCATAGTGTCAAGAGATAGGAGATGAAACCAGATTTGCCCGTACTCTTTCCACCTTGGTCAACCCTATTTACCTTTCTCCTCTATATATAACTCTCCCTGGGCCTTTTAATGTTGTAAACCTCCCCTCCCCCAATTCACTTTGAAGACACGTAAGCTTGTGTACAGAAAACATTCACGGTATCTAAGTAGATATAAGGAAAGGACACCTATAAGCAGTCAAAAAAAGAAGCCAAAACGATTCTTCTCATTTTAACTGCTCTGTGAGTAGCTGCAAAGATCAGACGTTCAGTAGCCAGACAGATGAATGGTATCTGACCAAGGAACATCTGTGTAATGATAATTATGTTGCTAACATTATCTGAAGAGCCATTGTGAGTCTAAAGAGCAGATGAGAAACAAACATACATAATATAGCAGGCCATCCACCCATCAAGCAAAGCATGATTATTATAACACTACAGAAATTAAGTAATTTCAAAAGAAAAACCTATTTTTTATGCTTTTGGCTCCTTCTCTTTAAAAAATCTAATCTCAGATAATTTTCAGTAATTTGTCTGTACCCGACAGCATCATTTCAGCAATGGAACAAGAGAATAGTGGAAGTCCCAGGGGTGGTCCACTTAATTCTTTCTCCTCTGGCCCTTCATTTGGGGACTTAATTTACCAGTTCTAGGGGAGAGGTTTGCTTGTATACTTTTCTGCTTACAAGGGACTCAGGCTTAGATCCTAGAGGGCCAGAGAATTGATTACATTTGCAAATGTTCTAGAGAAGTCACATAACCACATTATATGTGCTTAACCTGGGATTCATAAATTAAAAAAAAAACACTTTTTGGTAACTGTCTTTTAATGTAGTTGATTTCTCTTGTAATTGTAGGTAATTTATTTTATGCATTTAAAAACATTTCCCTGATGGGGTCAGTAGGTTTTGCCAAATTGCCAGAAGGGTCCATGACACACAAAAACAGGTTAAGAACCACTTACTGCCTGTGAAGTTTAATGCAACAAATACCTGCTGTGGGCTATGTACTGTGTTAGACACTGGCAACGCGACAACAACAACAACAAATGAAAAAGGCTGGGGGGCTGGGTGGGGAATGGATCCTGTTGGAAGGGACATCACACAGAAAAAATTTTAATAGTACTTTTTCGAATTATATGTATAAACAAATTTTAACAGTCATTTAAAAAAATTTGAGTACCAAATTTCTATATAAAATTAAATGTAAAATAAAAACAAAGCGATATGTAAGGAAAAAGCAGTAGTGACTGGGAAGAAGCAGCTCATGCACTTCTTTTCACTTAAAAATAAGGAAACTTGAGGTCTAGGGTGGGAAATGGATTGACTTGCCCAACAGCCAGTGCCCTGACTCTACATCTTTCTAACAACTCTGTCTGTCTGGAGATGCTCTATCGAGAGCATTGTTACTGACCTTTGCTCCAACAATTTTGATATTCACTGATTTTATTTAGTCACAGCATAGGAAGAGTATTCAACAAGGATATTGAAACACTTAGCCTGAGTAGATATGCCCCTCTTCTGCATTTGGTCCACTGGGCACGCTAGAGTGATGCTCAAGCTCTTGGGATATCTGCCAACTCTGAAGACCTGGATTCTACATTGGCGGATGTTTTTATGCTACTCTTAAGTGACCAAGAAGCCATATTAGTACAGCCAGAGGTGGCCAGGTATATCGCCAATGCGATACCCACAGTGGCTGCTATGAATATGTAGGTATGAATCGCAAGATATAACAGACTGTCTTCATGGAAGATGAAACTAAGACATTTATTTGAACACCAAAAAGCCAAATCCGTCATAATAATAAAGAAATCTATACACATTACCAATGCATGGAACACCACTATCCCCAAGCCTTCCCTCCATCAAACCTAGTCACAAACAAGGTCCCTTAGGCAAAATGCAAACCCTCCTCTGCCCCACTCTCTTCCTGCTCCTCCCACCACAGGCATATGTGACTCAGGCTTCCACGTGACTCAAGGGCTCCAAGCACATCACATAGGCCTATTAATGGATGGGAAAGATCTTCCCATTTCATTAACATTACACCAGGATGCTGAGGCAAAGGAGGAGCAGCTTGAATAGTGGCTTCTTGGACCAACGAAATGCCAAGGAAAGCTTTTCAAGGCAAAAAAAAAATAGTCCAACCCATATGAGGTGAGGAGAGGAGAAAGGAATGGCGAATCCTTAGTAAATAATGTTCCTAACTTCGTAACCACCAGGCCTCAAAACCATCAGTGAGTTAGAAGGATGTCAAACCCAAGCATGTGAAGACTTTCCTTAGTGTAATGGGCAGATGAGAACAATTTGTTCCAATGGTCGTGAAGGTGGCTGAAGCAGGCTCTATGGCATGCTTAGAGCTTGGTCAGACATTGAGGAAGCCAAGATCATCCACTCTATTCTGGGCCAATGCCAGTCATCCTGGCTTTTGTCTTGCCACTGGATTTCCAATGACTCTGGAAGAGAGAGCAAGGCTGATGACTTTGTGCAACTCTGTTTCACTTAAATCAATTCACGCTCAAGTCAAGACATTGCCCCATAATGTCATTAGTCCTCTTCAAAAACGAGGATGATAAACAATTCTAGCATTCAACAGTTTTAAATGCTTCAGGGAGGATCAAGAAGAGAAAAAATCCAGTGCATTTGACAATTAAAAGATTATGGTAATTTTAGAGAGAGATATTTTAGTGTGCTGATGAAGTTAGAAAATTAGCATCCATTTTAAAGGGAAATTTAATTTTAATGTTCATACACATATATAATTGATAATTAGAAAGATGAACAAAATAAAGGAATACCTCTTGTTGTTGTTCAGTTGTTTAGTTGTGTCCATTTCTTCATGACCCCATGGACCATACTGTCTATGGAATTTTCTTGGCAAAGACACTGGAGTGGTTTTCCATTTCCTTCTCCACTTGTATTGGCTATCAAAATGGGTTTGAGTAACATGTTTGTGACATCAGAGGCTTTTAGACCATGTGGGTTTAAGTCACATTTTTGTGATGATTTTAGGTCACATGGGTGAGTCGCATGTGTGACTCACCTTTGACCCTGAAAAAGATATAAACCAGGAGTTGGCTTTCTTTTTTTGGAGCCAGCCGTTGTCGAGCTCCCCAGCTGAACTCAGATGTTGATAACTATGAATTGTATTTGGTCAGTTGGTAATTTGATTGTATTTGCTCTGAAGCTCAGGGTGCTGGCTTTTTCCCCTGAACTAAGTGAATGATGTTTGTATGCTGGATTAAAGTAAGGTTGTTAACCCCTTAACGTTGCTTTCCTTAGTAAAGCATATCAAAAGGACCTGGGCTTTTAAAGAGTTTTGTGTGTTGGTTGTTGGTTTTACACCCCCACAGCAGCTGCTAGCTGGATTGTTGAAACACCACTGAATCAAGGTAAATAGAGGTTAAGTGCGTTGTCCTGGGTCATACAAAAAGTGAATGAACGGAAAGAGGAAGCACTAAATATAGACAGCTTTTTCTAGGAGTTTGACTATGAAAGGCAGTAGAGAGATAGGATGGTAGTTTGAGAGGATGCTCAAGTGAGGGATTTAAAACTTTTAAAAGAGAAAGTTTATACACAGCAGGAAATGAATCATTAGATAGAGAATGGAAATTACAAAGAGAAGGGAATGATTGTGGGAACAGTCTCTCAGCAGAGAAGGGAGGAGATGGGATCTAGGGATCGACTTTGAAGAAAAAGACTATTACTTCATTAGAGCGCAATAAAGGTGGAGAGAATGAGAAATGATGTTAAGGAGTTTTGTGACATAGAGAATGGGAGAACAACAAATTTATGGAAAATGGCCCCTATTTTCTTGGGCAAATAAGAGGAGTCCAATTATAAGGAGAAATCCTTCACTGAAAAAGTGGAAGAAGAGATAGCATAGGGTAATATAGACTTGGATAGAAGATAACGTTTAGTATCATTGTTTTGGGGAATGTCCTAGAGCAGAGGTTCCCAAACTTATCTGGCTTACCATTGCCTTTTCAAAAGAAAAATTACTCAGGGCCCCCTGGAAAGCTACTTTCTTTAATCTTTTAGTGGGTTTTTTTTAAATTGTGTCATTTAAAAATGATGTTTTTTCAAAAAATGATGCATCTGAAATTTAATAATTTATTGTTAATTTGTGGGAATTTTCCCCATATTGAAATTTTGATGATGCCATATTGTGTCATGTAACGATATAATATCCTATTGTAAACAAGTCATTACTTGCATATATTCCTGCTGATGCATGCTGAACTTCCTGACAATGCATAACACACTTGCCTGCCAAAACTTGCTTGTTAAGACCGTTGGTGGAATTGACCAATGATCGTTTATAGCTTGCATTTTGGTTGTTTATTTGGAAAATAATGTAATCACTATGACTTTTAACTCTGTTACACAACAGATGAAACAGGTACACATGTTTTTTCAAAATTTTCTTATCTTTCCATATGCTTCTACAGCCTCCTTATTTTTATTCAACCTCCCCATTACACCCGAGGCTACTACCTACCTACCCCCCTCCTTCCAGTACCCCCACAGGGGTGGTATCACCCACTCTGGGAAACTATGCAGAGAATTAGTTAGGGAGGAATTAAAAGGTTGCTTTGCTCCACTGAAAGCCTACTTGAGATTAAATAATAAAATAGCAGACCCAATTAGTATAGTTGCTTTGCTTCCTTCAGCACTGTTCTACGAGTAAGCACAAAACAGGCCGGTAGTAGGAATCATCCAAGATTGGGGTTTGGCAAGGATAAGTAGCAATAGTAATCCGAGAGTAGAAAGCAGCATAATGTTGAACTAGCAAGACTGGGATGAGAGAAAAATGGACAGATCATTGGTGATGGCTTTGGAGGGAACTAGGTACAGATGTAGTTTGCTGAGCAAATTTCTACTGTAATATTTAAAGCATCAATTTAATGTCAACCTTCATATACACATATATGATAATTAAAAAGATGAATAAAATCAAGGAATGCCTCTTGTTGTTCAGTTGTTTAGTCATATCCATCTCATCATGACCCAATGGACTCTACTGTCTATGGGGATTTCTTGGCAAAGATACTGGAGTGGTTTGCCATTTCCTTCTCTGCTGGATCA